>NC_091154.1:8310071-8357571 GCF_040958095.1 Procambarus clarkii
TAGTGAGGGAGGGATGGTGAGGGAGGGATGGTGAGGGGGGATAGTGAGGGAGGATAGTGAGGGAGGGATGGTGAGGGAGGGATGGTGAGGGAGGATGGTGAGGGAGGAGTGAGGGGGGATGGTGAGGGGGGATAGTGAGGGAGGATAGTGAGGGGGGATGGTGAGGGGGGATAGTGAGGGAGGGATGGTGAGGGGGGATAGTGAGGGAGGGATAGTGAGGGGGGATGGTGAGGGGGGATAGTGAGGGAGGATAGTGAGGGGGGATGGTGAGGGGGGATAGTGAGGGGGGATGGTGAGGGGGGATAGTGAGGGAGGATGGTGAGGGAGGATAGTGAGGGGGAACAGTGAGGGAGGATAGTGAGGGGGGATGGTGAGGGAGGGATAGTGATGGGGGGATGGTGAGGGGGGATAGTGAGGGAGGGATGGTGAGGGGGGAATAGTGAGGGAGAGATAGTGTGGGAGGGATGGTGAGGGGGATAGTGAGGGAGGGTGAGGGGATAGTGAGGGGGAATAGTGAGGGAGGGATGGTGAGGGGGGATAGTGAGGGAGGATAGTGAGGGAGGGATGGTGAGGGAGGGATGGTGAGGGGGGAATAGTGAGGGAGAGATAGTGAGGGAGGGATGGTGAGGGGGATAGTGAGGGAGGGTGAGGGGATAGTGAGGGGGATAGTGACGGAGGGATAGTGAGGGGGGGATAGTAAGAGGGAGAGAGAGACACAGAGACACAGAGAGAGAGAGAGAGAGAGAGAGAGAGAGAGAGAGAGAGAGAGAGAGAGAGGGAGAGAGAGAGAGAGAGAGAGAGAGAGAGAGAGAGAGAGAGAGAGAGAGAGAGAGAGAGAGAGAGAGAGAGAGAGAGAGAGAGAGAGAGAGAGAGAGAAAGGGAGAGAGAGAGAGAGAGAGAGAGAGAGAGAGAGAGAGAGAGAGAGAGAGAGAGAGAGAGAGAGAGAGAGAGAGAGAGAGAGAGAGAGAGAGAGAGAGAGAGAGAGACAGACAGAGAGAGAGTATATTAATATATTAACATATATTAATCTGGATATACATGTACAGAAACGTTTGGGCACATTTCCTCTCACCTCATGCACCTGTTCACCTAGTGGTGAACATTCAGAAGTTCAGAAAAAAATCTTTAGATATGTATCTATTAATTAATTCTATCGATTAATGTATATAACATTATGTATTGTCACGTACTGTGTATACATTTATATGTATCATGAATCATGCCAGTATACATATGTATTATTACGATATATTAATTTCTTTGCTATCAAACTGCCTTTTATTAATTCTATATATATATATATATATATATATATATATATATATATATATATATATATATATATATATATATATATATATATATATATATATATATTAATTATACATATTATTATAGCTGAGGTGATGTATATTATACTTTGCTTGATGTATACTGGTGTATTTTTGAATCAAAATATAAAATTCAAATTTTTATCCCTCAAAAATCCTAAAATTCCCATTTTCTTTAAGAACAAATGTAAAATTCCCATTTTCTTTAAGAACAAATGTAAAATTCACATTTTCAAAAAACTAAAATTCCAATTTTCTTTAATACAAAAACAATTAATTCCTATTTTCATCAGAAAACACTAAGTCACATTTCTTAAAAAACAAAAATCCAATTTTATTTTTCAAAAGAATATAATTAAATTCCCATTTTCTTCATAGGAAAAATACTTTATATTTCCATTTTCTTAAATAAAAACTAAAATTCACATTTTCATCACTTTGAAAATTCAAATTTAAATTTTAAAATAATTAAATTAAATTAAATTCCCATTTTCGTTGGTTCCACAAAAAACACCATATCCCGTTTTCTTCGCGCACCTTTCCCGCGTAAAATATATAATTAGGTTCATTACTCGCCTTGATTACAGCCTCATTATTATTCCTCTTTTAATCGAATTTCCGGATAAATGACTCTCTGAATGGCCGGATAATCTTGCCAAAAATTCACGCCACTAATGCGGACAATATACATATATATACCGGACAGGACGGATAGTCCGCCTTCGGTTCGTAAAAAGAACATTTAATCCGGTTAAGGTGAAAATTTATAATAATCCGGTTATGGGGAAATGATAATTTCAGATAATCCGGTTATACGAAGAAGAAGAATTATCTACATTAGGCACTTAAGGACACGCCTTAAACCACTTAACTACTGAAACCACTACATTAAACCACACATGGCTGCTAAAGTTCAACCCGAGTAAATGCAAAGTAATGAAACTAGGCGGTGGAAACAGGAGGCCAGACACAGGATACAGAATAGGAGATGAAGTACTTAATGAAACAGACAGAGAGAAAGATCTAGGAGTTGATATCACACCAAACCTGTCTCCTGAAGCCCACATAAAGAGAATAACGTCTGTGGCATATGCGAGGCTGGCTAACATCAGAACGGCGTTCAGGAACCTGTGTAAGGAATCATTCAGAATCTTGTACACCACATATGTAAGACCAATCCTGGAGTATGCAACCCCAGCATGGAGCCCGTACCTTGTCAAGCACAAGACGAAGCTGGAAAAAGTACAAAGGTATGCCCCTAGACTAGTCCCAGAACTAAGAGGCATGAGTTACGAGGAAAGGCTGCGAGAAATGCACCTTACGACACTGGAAGACAGAAGAGTAAGGGGGGACATGATCACAACCTACAAAATCCTCAGGGGAATCGACCGGGTAAACAAGGATGAACTATTCAACACGGGAGGGACACGAACAAGGGGACACAGGTGGAAACTGAGTACCCACATGAGCCACAGAGACGTTAGAAGGAACTTTTTCAGTGTCAGAGTAGTTAACAGGTGGAATGCATTAGGCAGTGATGTGGTGGAGGCTGACTCCATACACAGTTTACAATGTAGATATGATAGAGCCCAATAGGCTCAGGAACCTGTACACCAGTTGATTGACGGTTGAGAGGCGGGACCAAAGAGCCAAAGCTCAACCTCCGCAAGCACAAATAGGTGAGTACACACACACACACACACACACATTCCCATGAACTAGCCAGTATCAGCTGTCTAACTCCCAGGTACCTAATTACTGCTAGGTGAACAGATGCATTAGGGTGAAAGAAACTCTGCCTGCTTCCGCCAGCGCCGGGAATCGAACCTGGACCCTTAGGGCAATGAATCCCGAGCGCTATCCACTCTGCCATCAGGCCCCCTACCTTTGTGTAATTACCTAAGTGTAGTTACAGGATGAGAGCTACGCTCGTGGTGTCCCGTCTTCCCAGCACTCTTTGTCATATAACGCTTTGAAACTACTGACGGTCTTGGCCTCCACCACCTTCTCACCTAACTTGTTCCAACCGTCTACCACTCTATTTGCGAAAGTGAATTTTCTTATATTTCTTCGGCATCTGTGTTTAGCTAGTTTATATCTATGACCTCTAGTTCTTGAAGTTCCAGGTCTCAGGAAGTCTTCCCTATCGATTTTATCAATTCCTGTTACTATTTTGTATGTAGTGATCATATCACCTCTTTTTCTTCTGTCTTCTAGTTTCGGCATATTTAATGCTTCTAACCTCTCCTCGTAGCTCTTGCCCTTCAGTTCTGGGAGCCACTTAGTAGCATGTCTTTGCACCTTTTCCAGTTTGTTGATGTGCTTCTTAAGATGTGGGCACCACACAACCGCTGCATATTCTAGCTTTGGCCTAACAAAACTCGTGAACAATTTCTTTAGTATATCGCCATCCATGTATTTAAAAGCAATTCTGAAGTTAGAAAGCTTCGCATAGGCTCCTCGCACAATATTCTTTATGTGGTCCTCAGGTGATAGTTTTCTATCTAGAACCACTCCTAGATCTCTTTCTTTATCAGAATGCTTTAAAGATTTCTCACATAATATATAGGTTGTATGGGGTCTATGTTCTCCTATTCCACATTCCATAACATGACATCTATTAACATTAAATTCCATTTGCCAAGTGTTGCTCCAGATACTTATTTTGTCCAGGTCTTCTTGAAGGGCATGACAATCATCTAAGGTTCTTATCCTTCCTATTATCTTAGCATCATCAGCAAACATGTTCATATAATTCTGTATACCAACTGGTAGATCATTTATGTAGACGATAAACATCACTGGTGCAAGAACTGAACCCTGTGGTACTCCACTTGTGACATTTCTCCAGTCCGATACATTGCCTCTGATCACTGCCCTCATTTTTCTATCAGTCTGAAAATTTTTCATCCATGTTAGAAGCTTACCTGTCACTCCTCCAATATTTTCCAGTTTCCAGAACAACCTCTTATGTGGAACTCTGTCGAAAGCCTTTTTTAGGTCCAGATAGATGCAGTCAACCCAACCATCTCTTTCCTGTAATATCTCTGTGGCTCGATCATAGAAACTGAGTAAATTCGATACACAGGATCTTCCAGATCGAAAACCATACTGTCTGTCTGATATTATATCATTTCTCTCCAGGTGTTCTACCCATTTAGTTTTGATTAGTTTTTCCAATATTTTGACTATTACACTTGTCAATGACACAGGTCTATAATTAAGGGGGTCTTCCCTGCTGCCACTTTTGTAGATTGGAACTATGTTAGCCTGTTTCCACACATCAGCTACAACTCCTGTAAACAGGGATGCCTGAAAGATAAGGTGAAGAGGAATGCTGAGCTCAGGTGCACATTCTCTCAGAACCCATGGTGAAACTCCATCTGGGCCAGCTGCTTTGTTCTTCCCGAGCTCCTTGAGCATATTTTCCACTTCGTCTCTAGACACCTCTATGTGCTCTATGTTGTTCTCTGGAATTCTTATTGTATCTGGTTCTCTGAAGATTTCATTTTGTACAAACACAGGATTGGCCTAACATATGTGGTATACAAAGTTCTGAATGATTCTTTACACAAGTTTCTGAATGCCGTTCGTATGTTGGCCAGCCTGGCATATGCCGCTGATGTTATCCTCTTAATATGTGCTGTAGGAGACAGGTCTGGCGTGATATCAACCCCCAAGTCACACAACCCCCCCGTGTGTGTGTGTGTGTGTGTGTGAGTGTGGGAGGCGGCGGCTTGTCACCCCTGGTCAAACGGGCCATGTATCTCTAACCTACAGCTGAAATTATTTACTCGTTGAAAGTCAAGGGTCAACGCTGGCTCGTTGGTTCATATGTTCCAGGTGTCTCTCTCTCTCTCTCTCTCTCTCTCTCTCTCTCTCTCTCTCTCTCTCTCTCTCTCTCTCTCTCTCTCTCTCTCTCTCTCTCTGTCTCACACACAAGGCTGAGCGTCTTGTGTTATGGGCGCCAGGGTTTGAGAAAGTCAGCTCCATTATGAGACTGGAACATTGTTTGCCGATGATGCCAAAATTATGAGGATTGAAACTGAGGACGATAGTAGGAGGCTACAAGATGACCTAGACAGACTGAGTGAATGGTCCAACAAATGGCTGTTGAAGTTCAACCCGAGTAAATGCAAAGTAATGAAACTAGGCAGTGGAAATAGGAGGCCAGACACAGGATACAGAATAGGAGATGAAGTACTTAATGAAACAGACAGAGAGAAAGATCTAGGAGTTGATATCACACCAAACCTGTCTCCTGAAGCCCACATAAAAAGAATAACGTCTGCGGCATATGCGAGGCTGGCTAACATCAGAACAGCGTTCAGGAACCTGTGTAAGGAATCATTCAGTATCTTGTACACCACATATGTAAGACCAATCCTGGAGTATGCGGCCCCAGCATGGAGCCCGTACCTTGTCAAGCACAAGACGAAGCTGGAAAAAGTCCAAAGGTATGCCCCTAGACTAGTCCCAGAACTAAGAGGCATGAGTTACGAGGAAAGGCTGCGGGAAATGCACCTTACGACACTGGAAGACAGAAGAGTAAGGGGGGACATGATCACTACCTACAAAATCCTCAGGGGAATTGACAGGGTAGACAAGGATAAACTATTCAACACTGGTGGGACACGAACAAGGGGACACAGGTGGAAACTGAGTACCCACATGAGCCACAGAGACGTTAGAAAGAACTTTTTCAGTGTCAGAGTAGTTAACAGGTGGAATGCATTAGGCAGTGATGTGGTGGAGGCTGACTCCATACACAGTTTACAATGTAGATATGATAGAGCCCAATAGGCTCAGGAACCTGTACACCAGTTGAGAGGCGGGACCAAAGAGCCAGAGCTCAACCCCCGCAAGCACAACAAGGTGACCACACACACACACACAGCAAGCACCGCCGGCTGAAGCAACACAATAACAATTATCTCTAAAAACAGCCATAATGGGAGGGCCAAACACCATATAATCACCTGGTCTGGTCCGCCAGCTCACACCAGTCCCCAGCTCACCTGAAAATCAAAATCATCCATTTAGGAAATCATTGAGTAATTTATATTAAATATATATATGAAATAGGAAGGAATATTAGTGTAAATCAAATATATTTATGGAATAAGAAGAATTTTTTTTGTAAATTAGCATAAATTTATTACTTCTCTTTACTGTACATTCGACCAAGCTCCTGGGCCCTGACTTTGGCCGCGATTGTCAGTATTCCAATCAGTAGGAGCCGTGAGGTGGATTCGAACCTGCACACTGGGTGTACACTCCTAAGCACATACTTTAGCCCACCACACCATGACATGCTCAAAAATCATTCCAACCTGGAAATCTACTGAATCCTCTAGGGCTTCTAAGGCCGTCCAACTGAAGCCCTGGCTATAGGCTTCAGTTGGACGCCTCAGCAACCCTCGTGGTTCAGGAGATTCCCAGGTTCCACTGCTTTTGACCATGTTGTGGTACTATAGGTGTTTCGTCGGTGAGTACCCAGAGCACGGGTTCGAATCCTCCTGACGGCTCATGCGGATTTTTTACACTGATAGTTCACGTTAATGTTGCTTGTTTGGGCAGCACCAGAAAGAGAGAGAGAAGAGAGAGAGAGAGAGAGAGAGACAGAGAGAGAGAGAGAGAGAGAGAGAGAGAGAGAGAGAGAGACAGAGAGAGAGAGAGAGAGAGAGAGACAGAGAGAGAGAGAGAGAGACAGAGAGAGAGAGAGACAGAGAGAGAGAAGAGAGAGAGAGAGAGAGAGAGAGAGAGAGAGAGAGAGAGAGAGAGAGAGAGAGAGAGAGAGAGAGAGAGAGAGACAGAGAGAGAGAGAGAGAGAGAGACAGAGAGAGAGAGAGAGAGAGAGAGAGAGAGACAGAGAGAGAGAGAGAGAGACAGAGAGAGAGAGAGAGAGACAGAGAGAGAGAGAGAGAGAGAGGAGAGAGAGAGAGAGAGAGAGACAGAGAGAGAGAGAGAGAGAGAGAGAGAGACAGAGAGAGAGAGAGAGAGACAGAGAGAGAGAGAGACAGAGAGAGAGAAAGAGAGAGAGAGAGAGAGAGAGAGAGAGAGAGAGAGAGAGAGAGAGAGAGAGAGAGAGAGAGAGAGAGAGAGAGAGAGAGAGAGAGGAAGAGAGAGAGAGAGAGAGGAAGAGAGAGAGAGAGAGAGAAAGAGAGAGAGAGAGACAGAGAGAGAGAGAGAGAGAGAGAGAGAGAGAGAGAGAGAGAGAGAGAGAGAGAGAGAGAGAGAGAGACAGAGAGAGAGAGAGAGAGAGAGACAGAGAGAGAGAGAGAGAGAGAGAGAGAGAGAGAGAGAGAGAGAGAGAGAGAGAGAGAGAGAGAGAGAGAGAGAGAGAGAGACAGAGAGAGAAAGAGAGAGAGAGAGAGAGAGAGAGAGAGAGAGAGAGAGAGAGAGAGAGAGAGAGAGAGAGAGAGAGAGAGAGAGAGAGAGAAGAGACAGAGAGAGAGAAAGAGAGAGAGAGAGAGAGAGAGAGAGAGAGAGAGAGAGAGAGAGAGAGAGAGAGAGAGAGAGAGAGAGAGAGAGAGACAGAGAGAGAGAGAGAGAAAGAGAGAGAGAGAGAGAGAGAGAGAGAGAGAGAGAGAGAGAGAGACAGAGAGACAGAGAGAGAGAGAGAGAGAGAGAGAGAGAGAGAGAGACAGAGACAGAGAGAGAGAGAGAGAGAGAGACAGAGAGAGAGAGAGAGAGAGAGAGAGAGAGAGAGAGAGACAGAGACAGAGAGAGAGAGAGAGAGAGACAGAGAGAGAGAGAGAGACAGAGACAGAGAGAGAGAGAGAGAGAGAGACAGAGACAGAGAGAGAGAGAGAGAGTGCCCCTGGCACTGGAGTAGTCAGCAGGTTGCGTGCCTCAAACCAGTAAATTTGACCAGAGTCTGCCAATTACCCCGTCTTGTGTTCGATCCCCGCCCGGCGCCCCCATGGTGGTCACTGTGGTCACTGTGACCATGGTGGTCACTGTGACCATGGTGGTCACTGTGGTCACCATGGTGGTCACTGTGGTCACCATGGTGGTCACTGTGGTCACCATGGTGGTCACTGTGACCACGGTGGTCACTGTGGTCACCATGGTGGTCACTGTGGTCACCATGGTGGTCACTGTGGTCACCATGGTGGTCACTGTGGTCACCATGGTGGTCACTGTGGTCACCATGGTGGTCACTGTGGCCACCATGGTACTGGTGAAGGCTCTGATAACCATTAGGAACCATGTACTCAAACGTGGCGCGTCAGACCCGTAGAGTTTAATATCATTATGTGTCTGACATCACCAGGTGTGACAGGTAAGGAATCAAAGGAAGAAATCAAAGAAATCACAGCCTCTCAAAGGCCTGAGAGAGCCAGTGGGTGACCTGTAATGGCCTCGTTAGGCCAGAAACCTGTGTGAGTGTGTGTATGGGCAGCACAGGACATACCTGGACAGTACCTGAAACGGGTTTCGGGAGTACACCAGTTGATTGACGGTTGAGAGGCGGGACCAAAGAGCCAGAGCTCAACCCCCGCAAGCACAACTAGGTGAGTACAGGTTATCTTGAGATGGTTTCGGGGCTTAGCTTCCCCGCGGCCCGGTCCTTGACCAGGCCTCCTTTTTGTTACACGTTCACCAGGAAGCAGCCCGTAGCAGCTGTCTAACTCCCAGGTACCTATTTACTGTTAGTGAACAGGTGCATCAGGGTGAAAGAATTTTTTTTGCCCACTTGTCTCCGCCTCCACCGGGAATCGAACCCGGAATACACAAATAGGTGAGTACACTGAAACCAAAAGGTTAGCATACCGAAAGGGAAACTATGAGGAGATAAGAAAATTCCTAACAGATATAGCATGGGAAACAGAGCTCAGGGGAAAGACGGCCCAAGATATGATGGATTACATCACGCAGAAGTGCAAGGACGCAGCAAACAAGTTTGTCCCAGTCCAAAAGGAAAACAGTGAAATGAAGATGAGAAACCCATGGTTTAATCAGAGATGTAGGCTAGCTAAGCAGCAAAGTAAAAGGGCATGGAGAAACTATAGGAATAACAGGACACTGGAGAGCAGAGAAAGATACCAGAATGCCAGGAATGAATATGTCAGGATGAGAAGAGAGGCAGAAAGACAATACGAAAATGACATCGCAAGCAAGGCAAAGACTCAGCCTAAATTGTTGCATAGCCACATCAGGAGAAAAACAACAGTAAAGGAACAGGTTATGAAATTAAGGATAGGGGCGGAAGGATTCACTACAAATGACAAGGAAGTGTGTGAGGAACTGAATAAGAAATTCCAGGAGGTCTTCACCTTAGAGCAAGGAGAAATCCCAGAGATAACAGAGGAAATAGCTAACCAGGAACCACTGGAAGAGTTTGAGATTACCAGCGGGGAAGTAAGGAAGTGTTTACTAGAGTTGGATGTGACAAAGGCTATAGGCCCAGCAACAAAAATCAGGCAAGAGAGAGAGGGGTGGGCAGACTGCATATTTCTGGACTGCCAGAAAGCTTTTGACACAGTAACTCATAAGAGACTAGTGCACAAGTTGGAGATGCAAGCAGGAGTGAAAGGGAAGGTACTCCACTGGATAAGAGAGTACCTAAGCAACAGGACACAGTGAGTCACCGTGAGGGGTGAGGTCTCGGAGTGGCGGGGAGTAACCAGTGGAGTCCCACAGGGGTCAGTCCTTGGACCTATACTGTTTCTCATATACGTAAATGATCTTCCAGAAGGAATTGACTCGTTCCTCTCAATGTTTGCTGATGATGCAAAAATTATGAGGAGGATTGAAACAGAGGATGATAGTAGGAGGCTACAAGATGACCTGGACAAACATAAGTGAATGGTCCAACAAATGGCTGCTAAAGTTCAACCCGAGTAAATGCAAAGTAATGAAACTAGGCAGTGGAAACAGGAGGTCAGACACAGGATACAGAATAGGAGATGAAGTACTTAATGAAACGGACAGAGAGAAAGATCTTGGAGTTGATATCACACCAATCCTGTCTCCTGAAGCCCACATAAAGAGAATAACGTCTGCGGCATATGCGAGGCTGGCTAACATCAGAACAGCGTTCAGGAACCTGTGTAAGGAATCATTCAGAATCTTGTACACCACATATGTAAGACCAATCCTGGAGTATGCGGCCCCAGCATGGAGCCCGTACCTTGTCAAGCACAAGACGAAGCTGGAAAAAGTCCAAAGGTATGCTACTAGACTAGTCCCAGAACTAAGAGGCATGAGTTACGAGGAACGGCTGCGGGAAATGCACCTTACGTCGCTGGAAGACAGAAGAGACATGATCATTACCTACAAAATCTTCAGGGGAATCGACTGGGTAAACAAGGATGAACTATTCAACACTGGTGGGACGCGAACAAGGGGACACAGGTGGAAACTGAGTACCCACATGAGCCACAGAGACGTTAGAAGGAACTTTTTCAGTGTCAGAGCAGTTAACAGGTGGAATGTATTAGGAAGTGATGTGGTGGAGGCTGACTCCATACACAGTTTACAATGTAGATATGATAGAGCCCAATAGGCTCAGGAACCTGTACACCAGTTGATTGACAGTTGAGAGGCGGGACCAAAGAGCCAGAGCTCAACCCCCGTAAGCACAACAAGGTGAGTACACGCCGCCAATCAGCACTGTTGCCATTGGTTAGTGATTTAATAGTTACAATGATCGAATAAATGTCAAGCTCTTACGCTGCCAATTACACCAAGCCAATTACTGCCCAATTACGTCATATCACAATATCCTCCGTTTATCGCGCGGCCAATTGGCAGCCACGTTTGGTCAATAGGGGCGGGGGGGGGGGGCGGGGGGTCATATTGTCCCTCTAGACTCATCTTGTTGTTGTTGTTAATGATTTAATAACCAAAGTTGATGCTGATTTTACTGATGTTTCTTTCACATTAATATTTCATGATTGAACAAATCCGTAGGAGCCGTGATGTGGGATCGAAGCTGTGCATCTGGGTGTTGCCAGGCACACGCTCTCGCCAGCTAGGCCATGACATGGTCTGTGGGGGAGCACGTCGACACTATAGCCCTGGGGAACACACAAGGCATGGGTTCGAATCCTCCCCTCGTCACGCTAGTGTGATGAGGTGAAAAGCTCCGCTGTTCGCGCGCTCACTACGTCAGACTGCGAACAGCCGCGTCCAACAACAGCCTGATTGACCAGACCACCAACCAGGAGGCCTGGTCAGAGACCGGGCCGCGGGGAAGCTGAACCGACGACAGGTAGGGAAAGATAAAGATAAGTTCAAGATAGAGAACATGTAGGTGCCCCCCGTAATGGCAACACTCACCCCTTTGTTTATTTGCGTGACGTCATGAGTGTTGCCATAAAGGCCTTTACATTTATCTCTTTGTTTATATCAATGACGGCATCAGTGTTGCCATAAAGGCCTTTACATTTATCTCTCTGTTTATATCAGTGACGTCATAAGTGTAAACACCGTAAAGGCAAAACTCATGAACGCATAACTACAGTGTCTGTGTAAACTAACAACAATATCTTGACTCTCCCTAGTGGCAACACCCATGACGTCACACATGTAAACAAAGAGATACGTGAAAACGCCTCAAAGGCAACACTCATGACGTCACGAATATCAACAAAAGACTCAGAGGTGAGTTGACAAAATAAATCTTTCTCGTTCCACCCCAAACAGTAGACAATTACACTTGTCAACAACTGTAAACACTTCATGTGAAACAATGGTAACATTTTGCCTTCACCAACCATTCACTTTAAGACAATAACTTAGACAAATAGGCTGGTTATTGGCAACCACACGAACACTCACACATCTGGCAACCACACAAACACCACTTGTATGAACAGGGTAAATATTGCCATATTATTTGTGGCGAGTTTTGTGGTTGTTGCTCTCTCTCTCTCTCTCTCTCTCTCTCTCTCTCTCTCTCTCTCTCTCTCTCTTACACACTCATGTGTGTGTACTCACCAAGTTGTGTTTGCGGGGGTTGAGCTTTGCACTTTCGGCCCGTCTCTCAACTGTCAATCAACTGTTTACTAACTACTTTTTTCACACCACACACACACACCAGGAAGCAGCCCGTGACAGCTGACTAACTCCCAGGTACCTATTTACTGCTAGGTAACAGGGGCATTCAGGGTGAAAGAAACTTTGCCCATTTGTTTCTGCCTGGTGCGGGAATCGAACCCGCGCCACAGAATTACGAGTCCTGCGCGCTATCCACCAGGCTACCAGGCCCCCGGTGTGTGTGTGTGTGTGTGTGTGTGTGTGTGTGTGTGTACTTACCAGGCACAGATTCAAGCAGAGTAAACAGGAATTTTACTCTGGCCTGATTAAGACGGAAGCGATTGGGGTGGGGGAATGGTTGGTGGGGGGGGGAGGAGGGAGCGAGGGGGGGGTCGTGTTTGGGGGGTGTTTGTTTGCCTCTCTTGTTTGTAGAGCCTGGAGGAGCTGGAGGTAATCTTTCATGGCGGTAAACAGAACTGTTGGTGTTGGTGGATTGGTGTTTGTGTCCTCGCCTTGTTGTGCTTGCGAGGGGGGGGGGAAGGTTGAGCTTCGGTTCTTTGGCCCCGCCTGAGTGTGTGTGTTGACGATTTGTACTTATTATTTAGGTCTGCAGAGTCGAGTATTGGCACTTGGACCTCTTTTTCTAATCGGTCAATTTTATCCTCTATTATGTCTACTACATATATTTTTCTCTAACACACACACACACACACACACACACACACACACACACACACACACACACACACACACACACACACACACATACACATACACACACACACACACACACACACACACACACACACACACACACACAGACTGCTGTTCAAGCTCGAGAGGCAGGCGGGGGTGGGGGGAAAGGTCCTAGCATGGATAAGGAACTACCTAACAGGAAGGAGCCAAAGAGTTACGGTAAGGGGCGAGAAGTCGGACTGGCGAACAGTAACAAGTGGAGTACCTCAAGGATCGGTGCTGGGACCAATTCTATTTCTTGCATATGTTAACAATATGTTTACAGGCGTAGAGTCCTACATGTCGATGTTTGCGGATGATGCAAAGTTGATGAGAAGAGTTGTGACAGATGAGGATTGCACGATCCTCCAAGAGGACTTGAACAGGTTGCAGAGATGGTCAGAGAAATGGCTACTGGAGTTCAACAAGAGCAAATGTAAAGTTATGGAAATGGGACTAGGAGATAGGAGACCAAAGGGACAGTACACAATGAAGGGGAACAGCCTACCTGTAACGACGCGTGAAAGAGACCTGGGGGTGGACGTAACACCTAATCTATCTCCTGAGGCACATATAAATAGGATAACGACAGCAGCGTACTCTACACTGGCAAAAGTTAGAACATCATTCAGAAACCTAAGTAAGGAGGCATTTAGGGCGCTTTACACTGCCTACGTGAGACCAGTCTTAGAGTATGCCGCCTCATCATGGAGTCCCCATCTGAAGAAGCATATAAGGAAACTGGAAAAGGTTCAGAGGTTTGCAACGAGACTCGTCCCAGAGTTACGAGGGATGAGGTATGAGAAGCGCCTGAGGGAACTGTGCCTTACGACACTAGAAATAAGAAGGGAGAGGGGGGACATGACAGGAACGTATAAGATACTCAGAGGGATTGACAGAGTGGACATAGACGAAATGTTCACACGGAATAGTAACAGAACGAGAGGACATGGATGGAAGCTTGAAACTCAGATGAGTCACAGAGATGTTAGGAAGTTTTCTTTTAGCGTGAGAGTAGTGGGGAAATGGAATGCACTTCAGGAACAGGTTGTGGAAGCAAATACTATTACTAATTTTAAAACCAGGTATGATAGGGAAATGGGACAGGAGTCATTGCTGTAAACAACCGATGGCTAGAAAGGCGGGATCCAAGAGTCAATGCTCGATCCTGCAGACACAACTAGGTGAGTACAACTAGGTGAGTACAACTAGGTGAGTACACACACACACACACACACACACACACACACACACACACACACACACACACACACACACAGACGACCAAAGAGCCAGAGCTCAGCCCCCGCATGCACAACAAGGTAAGTACATGGTTCCATAAGGTCAATGATACATTGTGTACACAGGTGAACAATGATACATTGTGTACACAGGTGAACAATGATACATTGTGTACACAGGTGAACAATGATACATTGTGTACACAGGTGAACAATGATACATTGTGTACACAGGTGAACAATGATACATTGTGTACACAGGTGAACAATGATACATTGTGTACACAGGTGAACAATGATACATTGTGTACACAGGTGAACAATGATACATTGTGTACACAGGTGAACAATGATACATTGTGTACACAGGTGAACAATGATACATTGTGTACACAGGTGAACAATGATACATTGTGTACACAGGTGAACAATGATACATTGTGTACACAGGTGAACAATGATACATTGTGTACACAGGTGAACAATGATACATTGTGTACACAGGTGAACAATGATACATTGTGTACACAGGTGAACAATGATACATTGTGTACACAGGTGAACAATGATACATTGTGTACACAGGTAAACAATGATACATTGTGTACACAGGTGAACAATGATACATTGTGTACACAGGTAAACAATGATACATTGTGTACACAGGTGAACAATGATACATTGTGTACACAGGTGAACAATGATACATTGTGTACACAGGTGAACAATGATACATTGTGTACACAGGTGAACAATGATACATTGTGTACACAGGTGAACAATGATACATTGTGTACACAGGTAAACAATGATACATTGTGTACACAGGTGAACAATGATACATTGTGTACACAGGTGAACAATGATACATTGTGTACACAGGTAAACAATGATACATTGTGTACACAGGTGAACAATGATACATTGTGTACACAGGTAAACAATGATACATTGTGTACACAGGTAAACAACCATTGTACCCGCAGCTCAACCTCCAAATGCCCCTCCACATCCAAACTGGCAGTAACGAGCCGTCCAGAAACTTCCAGGAGGCCATTGAAAAAGAACACTTGTGTGTACACCTCGCCTGGAACCTCCCCTAACCTTCCAGTTCCAGAATACTGAGAGCCGAGCTCTTCTGGAACTTCCAGGGGGCCAAGAGAGACTCCTTTATGTGCTTCCCTGACTTTCCAGCCCTTCTCACCCGCACCAGCACCCCCGAGAAGGCTTCCAGGATCCAGGATACTTAAAGAGAGGTCTTCTGGAACTACCAGATGGCCAAGGGAGACTCCTTTATGTGCTTCCATGACTTCCCAGCCTTTCTCACCCAGCACCAGCACCCCCGAGAAGGCTTCCAGGATCCAAGATACTTAAAGAGACGAGCTCTCTTGAGCCTCCAGAGGGCCAAGGGAGTCTTTATTTACAAACATTTACGCCACATCCGTCTATTCCAGCATCTCTCCTGCCACTGAACCATTCCAACGAGGTAGTTCAACCCCCGGTATCATTGTTCCAAACTTTCCAGCCACGCTCTATCACGTCCTGATCATTCTCACAGATCTGTGTAGGTGTCAAATGTCCTCACATCGATCTGCGCAAAAATCTCTAAATTCCAGTGAGTTCCTCTCAGTCGTATTGAAAAAACCTGGAACACTCTCTTCTCAGACGACGTCTTTCATGAGATTTCAGGTCCCTAAGGGTCCTTTCCAGGCCCTGGAGCTGGCGAAGACGAGCTATTCCGCAGCTTCCAGCAGACTTCCAGGGCCTCTGGCACACACACACACTTTTCCAGTCGGTATTCATCATCCGGGCCATCAGCTCTGTCATTAAATCATTTTTAACCGATGATTCCAGCCGCCGTATCATTTCTGACTGGCGTTCCAGAGGTAAGACTTTTTAACCTTTCCAGCGGCTATAATGATGATCTTTCCAGCGACTGTATCATTCTTTGTGATCTTTCCAGCGACTGTATCATTCTTTGTGATCTTTCCAGCGACTGTATCATTCTTGATGATCTTTCCAGCGACTGTATCATTCTTTGTAATCTTTCCAGCGACTGTATCATTCTTTGTGATCTTTCCAGCGACTGTATCATTCTTGATGATCTTTCCAGTGACTGTATCATTCTTGATCTTTCCAGCGACTGTATCATTCTTGATGATCTTTCCAGCGGCCGGATACTCTGCCCTCAGCCATCCCAGAGGCCAGATACTCTGCCTTCAGTCATGCCAGAGGCCGGATACTCTGCCCTCAGCCATGCCAGAGGCCGGATACTCTGCCCTCAGCCATGCCAGAGGCCGGATACTCTGCCCTCAGCCATGCCAGAGGCCAGATACTCTGCCCTCAGTCATGCCAGAGGCCAGATACTCTGCCCTCAGCCATGCCAGAGGCCAGATACTCTGCCTTCAGTCATGCCAGAGGCCGGATACTCTGCCCTCAGCCATGCCAGAGGCCGGATACTCTGCCCTCAGCCATGCCAGAGGCCGGATACTCTGCCCTCAGCCATGCCAGAGGCCAGATACTCTGCCCTCAGTCATGCCAGAGGCCAGATACTCTGCCCTCAGCCATGCCAGAGGCCGGATACTCTGCCCTCAGCCATGCCAGAGGCCGGATACTCTGCCCTCAGCCATGCCAGAGGCGGGATACTCTGCCCTCAGTCATACCAGAGGCCAGATACTCTGCCCACAGCCATGCCAGAGGCCAGATACTCTGCCCTCAGTCATACCAGAGGCCAGATACTCTGCCCTCAGCCATTCCAGAGGCCAGATACTCTTCCCTCAGCCATCCCACAGGCCAGATACTCTGCCCTCAGCCATCCCACAGGCCAGATACTCTATCCTCAGCCATCCCAGAGACCAGATACTCTATCCTCAGCCATCCCAGAGGCCAGAAACTCTGCCCTCAGCCATCTCAGAGGCCAGATACTCTGCCCTCAGCCATCCCAGAGGCCAGAAACTCTGCCCTCAGCCATCCCAGAGGCCAGAAACTCTGCCCTCAGCCATCCCAGAGGCCAGAAACTCTGCCCTCAGCCATCCCAGAGGCCAGAAACTCTGCCCTCAGCCATCCCAGAGGCCAGAAACTCTGCCCTCAGCCATCCCAGAGGCCAGATACTCTATCCTCAGCCATCCCAGAGGCCAGATACTCTATCCTCAGCCATCCCAGAGGCCAGATACTCCGCAGCATTCATTCCAGTACCTCATTGTGCTGTCAGCAAGACTTCAGTGGGTCTGGAATGCATGTTACCTCGTCATTACTGAGCTCTCTCTCACTCTCTCTCTCTCTCTCTCTCTCTCTCTCTCTCTCTCTCTCTCTCCCTCGTCCACCTCAGCCCCCAGGGAGAGACCTACACCAGATGCTGAGGCTTGTCGCATTCTTTTTATGATTTTATCCAATTAAAGAAAGAGGGCGAAGAGTCTCCAACAGGTTTTGCTGCTAGTTCTTAAGGCTTTAAGGCTTTGTACCAAGGAGTTGACATCCAGGGTCTTGTTCCAGTAAGACTTCCTGGGTCTTCTCTTTCAGTAAGACTTCCTGGGTCTTCTGTTCCAGTAAGTCTTCCTGGGTCTTCTGTTCCAGTAAGACTTTCAGGGGTTTTCTGTTCCAGTAAGACTTCCTGGGTCTTCTCTTTCAGTAAGACTTCCTGGGTCTTCTGTTTCAGTAAGACTTTCCAGAAAGTCTCTCACATCTTTAACACGCCTCAAATTAATTTATAAAATTCATGGAATTAAGTGACCTGAACAGGGAATTAAGTGACCTGAACAGGGAATTAAGTGACCTGAACAGGGAATTAAGTGACCTGAACAGGGAATTAAGTGACCTGAACAGGGAATTAAGTGACCTGAACAGGGAATTAAGTGACCTGAACAGGGAATTAAGTGACCTGAACAGGGAATTAAGTGACCTGAACAGGGAATTAAGTGACCTGAACAGGGAATTAAGTGACCTGAACAGGGAATTAAGTGACCTGAACAGGGAATTAAGTGACCTGAACAGGGAATTAAGTGACCTGAACAGGGAATTAAGTGACCTGTACAGGGAATTAAGTGACCTGAACAGGGAATTAAGTGACCTGAACAGGGAATTAAGTGACCTGAACAGGGAATTAAGTGACCTGAACAGGGAATTAAGTGACCTGAACAGGGAATTAAGTGACCTGAACAGGGAATTAAGTGACCTGAACAGGGAATTAAGTGACCTGAACAGGGAATTAAGTGACCTGAACAGGGAATTAAGTGACCTGAACAGGGAATTAAGTGACCTGAACAGGGAATTAAGTGACCTGAACAGGGAATTAAGTGACCTGAACAGGGAATTAAGAGACCTGAACAGGGAATTAAGTGACCTGAACAGGGAATTAAGTGACCTGAACAGGGAATTAAGTGACCTGAACAGGGAATTAAGTGACCTGAACAGGGAATTAAGTGACCTGAACAGGGAATTAAGTGCTATCTAATAGAGGTTCAGAAAATTAATAGCATTCCAGGTATCTTTAAAGGAGATCTTGCGTCTGGGTAAGGAATCCCAGCATCTAGCTAGGTAAGGAATCCCAGCACCTACCTAGGTAAGGAATCCCAGCACCTACCTAGGTAAGGAATCCCAGCAGTTGGGAAGCCATAAGATCTCTAGGAACATCTCCCCCCCCCCCCCAACAGATGGCTACTAGAGTTTAACTCCAGAGTGTAGATATGATAGAGCCCAGTAGGCTCAGGAATCTGTACACCTGTTGATTGACAGTTGAGAGGCGGGACCAAAGAGCCAAAGCTCAACCCCCGCAAACACAACTAGGTGAGTACACACACACACACACACACACACACACACACACACACACACACACACACACACACACCCACACACACACACACACACACACACACACACACACACACACACCCACACACACACACACACACCCACACACACACACACACACACACACACACACACACACACACCCACACACACACACACACACACACACACACACACCCACACACTAAAAATTGAAAACTAAATAAAACTATTACTGTCAAAGAGGAAATATGACTCTTGAGTCCTATGTATTCTGTCCACTTCTGTCTCTCTCTCTCTCTGTCTCTGTCTCTGTCTCTTTCTCTCTCTCCTCCTCCCCCCCCCCCCGGCCACAAACAAGCCATCACACTGGCCAGGGAAAACTTCAGGACAACGATTAACTTTTCAATGTTTTCCTCCGCCGGAGTAAATCAATTTGGAAAGTAAATTAAACGTTAACTTTCGAGAGAGAAAAAAAAGTCTAAATTACTGGAAAATAAAGACTTTTGTATATCCTAGCAACCTTTTCTGGTGCATTAGGAAAGTCTTAGTAAACTACTTCAAGAAAACCTGTTATCTTATCTTGTTATCTATAGGAATTTTCAAGGTTCTTGAAAATATTCTTAGCCAATGACAAGTTATTAAAATATTCTGGAAAATATTCTTAAACCATGAAATTGTTGATAAAATTCTTAAGAATAACTTATAACCATTAAAAAGTTTCATCAAATCATGAAAATAAATATTCTTATGATGGAAAACTTTCGTAAAATTCTGGTAAACTGATTCTTGGTCCTTCGAGAAGATCTTAAGTCACCCAACACCAGGTAAGTCCTCCCAACACCAGGTAAGTCCTCCCAACACCAGGTAAGTCACCCAACACCAGGTAAGTCCTCCAACACCAGGTAAGTCACCCAACACCAGGTAAGTCACCCAACACCAGGTAAGTCCTCCCAACACCAGGTAAGTCACCCAACACCAGGTAAGTCACCCAACACCAGGTAAGTCACCCAACACCAGGTAAGTCCTCCCAACACCAGGTAAGTCCTCCCAACACCAGGTAAGTCCACCCAACACCAGGTAAGTCACCCAACACCAGGTAAGTCCTCCCAGCACCAGGTAAGTCCTCCCAACACCAGGTAAGTCACCCAACACCAGGTAAGTCACCCAACACCAGGTAAGTCCTCCCAACACCAGGTAAGTCACCCAGCACCAGGTAAGTCCTCCCAACACCAGGTAAGTCCACCCAACACCAGGTAAGTCCTCCCAGCACCAGGTAAGTCCTCCCAACACCAGGTAAGTCACCCAACACCAGGTAAGTCCTCCCAACACCAGGTAAGTCCTCCCAACACCAGGTAAGTCCACCCAACACCAGGTAAGTCCTCCCAGCACCAGGTAAGTCCTCCCAGCACCAGGTAAGTCCTCCCAACACCAGGTAAGTCCTCCCAACACCAGGTAAGTCCTCCCAACACCAGGTAAGTCCACCCAACACCAGGTAAGTCCTCCCAGCACCAGGTAAGTCACCCAACACCAGGTAAGTCCTCCCAACACCAGGTAAGTCCTCCCAGCACCAGGTAAGTCACCCAGCACCAGGTAAGTCCTCCCAGCACCAGGTAAGTCCACCCAGCACCAGGTAAGTCACCCAACACCAGGTAAGTCCACCCAACACCAGGTAAGTCCACCCAACACCAGGTAAGTCCACCCAACACCAGGTAAGTCCACCCAACACCAGGTAAGTCCACCCAGCACCAGGTAAGTCCTCCCAACACCAGGTAAGTCACCCAACACCAGGTAAGTCCTCCCAACACCAGGTAAGTCACCCAACACCAGGTAAGTCACCCAGCACCAGGTAAGTCCACCCAGCACCAGGTAAGTCACCCAACACCAGGTAAGTCCTCCCAACACCAGGTAAGTCACCCAACACCAGGTAAGTCCTCCCAACACCAGGTAAGTCCTCCCAACACCAGGTAAGTCACCCAACACCAGGTAAGTCCACCCAGCACCAGGTAAGTCCTCCCAACACCAGGTAAGTCCTCCCAACACCAGGTAAGTCCACCCAGCACCAGGTAAGTCCTCCCAACACCAGGTAAGTCACCCAACACCAGGTAAGTCACCCAACACCAGGTAAGTCCTCCCAACACCAGGTAAGTCCTCCCAACACCAGGTAAGTCACCCAACACCAGGTAAGTCACCCAACACCAGGTAAGTCCTCCCAGCACCAGGTAAGTCACCCAGCACCAGGTAAGTCACCCAACACCAGGTAAGTCACCCAACACCAGGTAAGTCACCCAACACCAGGTAAGTCCTCCCAACACCAGGTAAGTCCTCCCAACACCAGGTAAGTCCACCCAGCACCAGGTAAGTCCTCCCAACACCAGGTAAGTCACCCAACACCAGGTAAGTCCTCCCAACACCAGGTAAGTCACCTAACACCAGGTAAGTCCACCCAGCACCAGGTAAGTCACCCAACACCAGGTAAGTCACCCAGCACCAGGTAAGTCACCCAACACCAGGTAAGTCCTCCCAACACCAGGTAAGTCACCCAGCACCAGGTAAGTCACCCAACACCAGGTAAGTCCTCCCAACACCAGGTAAGTCACCCAGCACCAGGTAAGTCCTCCCAGCACCAGGTAAGTCCTCCCAACACCAGGTAAGTCACCCAACACCAGGTAAGTCACCCAACACCAGGTAAGTCACCCAGCACCAGGTAAGTCCTCCCAACACCAGGTAAGTCCACCCAGCACCAGGTAAGTCCTCCCAGCACCAGGTAAGTCACCCAACACCAGGTAAGTCCACCCAGCACCAGGTAAGTCCTCCCAGCACCAGGTAAGTCCTCCCAACACCAGGTAAGTCCACCCAGCACCAGGTAAGTCCTCCCAACACCAGGTAAGTCACCCAACACCAGGTAAGTCCTCCCAACACCAGGTAAGTCACCCAGCACCAGGTAAGTCCACCCAGCACCAGGTAAGTCACCCAACACCAGGTAAGTCCTCCCAACACCAGGTAAGTCACCCAACACCAGGTAAGTCACCCAACACCAGGTAAGTCCTCCCAACACCAGGTAAGTCACCCAGCACCAGGTAAGTCACCCAACACCAGGTAAGTCCTCCCAGCACCAGGTAAGTCACCCAACACCAGGTAAGTCACCCAGCACCAGGTAAGTCACCCAACACCAGGTAAGTCCTCCCAACACCAGGTAAGTCACCCAACACCAGGTAAGTCACCCAACACCAGGTAAGTCCTCCCAACACCAGGTAAGTCCTCCCAACACCAGGTAAGTCACCCAACACCAGGTAAGTCACCCAACACCAGGTAAGTCACCCAACACCAGGTAAGTCACCCAACACCAGGTAAGTCACCCAACACCAGGTAAGTCACCCAACACCAGGTAAGTCACCCAACACCAGGTAAGTCACCCAACACCAGGTAAGTCACCCAACACCAGGTAAGTCCTCCCAACACCAGGTAAGTCCTCCCAACACCAGGTAAGTCACCCAACACCAGGTAAGTCACCCAACACCAGGTAAGTCACCCAACACCAGGTAAGTCACCCAACACCAGGTAAGTCACCCAACACCAGGTAAGTCACCCAACACCAGGTAAGTCACCCAACACCAGGTAAGTCACCCAACACCAGGTAAGTCACCCAACACCAGGTAAGTCACCCAACACCAGGTAAGTCCTCCCAACACCAGGTAAGTCCTCCCAACACCAGGTAAGTCACCCAACACCAGGTAAGTCACCCAACACCAGGTAAGTCCTCCCAGCACCAGGTAAGTCACCCAACACCAGGTAAGTCCTCCCAACACCAGGTAAGTCCTCCCAACACCAGGTAAGTCCTCCCAACACCAGGTAAGTCACCCAACACCAGGTACGTCACCCAACACCAGGTAAGTCACCCAACACCAGGTAAGTCACCCAACACCAGGTAAGTCCTCCCAACACCAGGTAAGTCACCCAACACCAGGTAAGTCACCCAACACCAGGTAAGTCCTCCCAACACCAGGTAAGTCCTCCCAGCACCAGGTAAGTCACCCAACACCAGGTAAGTCACCCAACACCAGGTAAGTCACCCAACACCAGGTAAGTCCTCCCAACACCAGGAAAGTCCTCCCAACACCAGGTAAGTCCTCCCAACACCAGGTAAGTCACCCAACACCAGGTAAGTCCTCCCAACACCAGGTAAGTCACCCAACACCAGGTAAGTCACCCAACACCAGGTAAGTCACCCAACACCAGGTAAGTCACCCAACACCAGGTAAGTCCTCCCAACACCAGGTAAGTCACCCAACACCAGGTAAGTCCTCCCAACACCAGGTAAGTCCTCCCAACACCAGGTAAGTCCTCCCAACACCAGGTAAGTCCTCCAACACCAGGTAAGTCCTCCCAACACCAGGTAAGTCCACCCAACACCAGGTAAGTCACCCAACACCAGGTAAGTCCTCCCAACACCAGGTAAGTCCACCCAACACCAGGTAAGTCACCCAACACCTGGTAAGTCCTCCCAACACCAGGTAAGTCACCCAACACCAGGTAAGTCACCCAGCACCAGGTAAGTCACCCAACACCAGGTAAGTCACCCAACACCAGGTAAGTCACCCAACACCAGGTAAGTCCTCCCAACACCAGGTAAGTCACCCAACACCAGGTAAGTCACCCAGCACCAGGTAAGTCACCCAACACCAGGTAAGTCCTCCCAGCACCAGGTAAGTCACCCAACACCAGGTAAGTCCACCCAACACCAGGTAAGTCCTCCCAACACCAGGTAAGTCCTCCCAACACCAGGTAAGTCACCCAACACCAGGTAAGTCACCCAACACCAGGTAAGTCCTCCCAGCACCAGGTAAGTCCTCCCAGCACCAGGTAAGTCCACCCAACACCAGGTAAGTCCACCCAACACCAGGTAAGTCCACCCAACACCAGGTAAGTCCTCCCAGCACCAGGTAAGTCACCCAACACCAGGTAAGTCCACCCAACACCAGGTAAGTCCTCCCAACACCAGGTAAGTCACCCAACACCAGGTAAGTCACCCAACACCAGGTAAGTCACCCAACACCAGGTAAGTCCTCCCAGCACCAGGTAAGTCCTCCCAACACCAGGTAAGTCCTCCCAACACCAGGTAAGTCCTCCCAACACCAGGTAAGTCACCCAACACCAGGTAAGTCCACCCAACACCAGGTAAGTCACCCAACACCAGGTAAGTCACCCAACACCAGGTAAGTCCACCCAACACCAGGTAAGTCACCCAACACCAGGTAAGTCCACCCAACACCAGGTAAGTCACCCAACACCAGGTAAGTCACCCAACACCAGGTAAGTCCTCCCAACACCAGGTAAGTCCCCCCAACACCAGGTAAGTCCACCCAACACCAGGTAAGTCCTCCCAACACCAGGTAAGTCACCCAACACCAGGTAAGTCCTCCCAACACCAGGTAAGTCACCCAACACCAGGTAAGTCACCCAACACCAGGTAAGTCCTCCCAACACCAGGTAAGTCCTCCCAACACCAGGTAAGTCACCCAACACCAGGTAAGTCCTCCCAACACCAGGTAAGTCCTCCCAGCACCAGGTAAGTCCTCCCAACACCAGGTAAGTCCTCCCAACACCAGGTAAGTCACCCAACACCAGGTAAGTCCTCCCAACACCAGGTAAGTCCTCCCAACACCACGTAAGTCCACCCAGCACCAGGTAAGTCCTCCCAGCACCAGGTAAGTCACCCAACACCAGGTAAGTCACCCAACACCAGGTAAGTCACCCAACACCAGGTAAGTCATCCCAGCACAGGAAGTCACCCAACACCAGGTAAGTCCTCCCAACACCAGGTAAGTCCTCCCAACACCAGGTAAGTCACCCAAGCACCAGGTAAGTCACCCAACACCAGGTAAGTCACCCAACACAGGTAAGTCACCCAACACCAGTAAGTCAACCCAACACCAGGTAAGTCACCAACACCAGGTAAGTCCCCCAACACCAGGTAAGTCACCCAACACCAGGTAAGTCACCCAAACACCAGGTAAGTCTCCCAACACCAGGTAAGTCCTCCAACACCAGGTAAGTCCCACCCACACCAGGTTAAGTCATCCACACCAGGTAAGTCCCTCCCAGCAGCAGGTAAGTCACCCAACACCAGGTACGTCCTCCCAACACCAGGTAAGTCAATCCCAACACCAGGTAAGCCTCCCAACACCAGGTAGTCACCCAACACCAGGTAAGTCACCCAACACCAGGTAGTCACCCCAACACCAGGTAAGTCACCCAGCACCAGGTAAGTCCTCCAACACCAGGTAAGTCCTCCCAACACCAGGTAAGTCACCCAACACCAGGTAAGTCACTCCAACACCAGGTAGTCCTCCCAACACCAGGTAAGTCATCCCAACACCAGGTAAGTCACCCAACACCAGGTAAGTCCTCCCAGCACCAGGTAAGTCCTCCCAACACCAGGTAAGTCACCCAACACCAGGTAAGTCCTCCCACACCAGGTAAGTCACCCAACACCAGGTAAGTCAACCCAACACCAGGTAAGTCCTCCCAACACCAGGTAAGTCCTCCCAACACCAGGTAAGTCCATCCCAACACCAGGTAAGTCCTCCCAACACCAGGTAAGTCCTCCCAACACCAGGTAAGTCCTCCCAAGCACCAGGTAAGTCACCCAACACCAGGTAAGTCACCCAACACCAGGTAAGTCCTCCAACACCAGGTAAGTCCTCCCAACACCAGGTAAGTCCTCCCAACACCAGGTAAGTCCTACCAACACCAGGTAAGTCCATCCCAAGCACCAGGTAAGTCACCCAACACCAGGTAAGTCACCCAACACCAGGTAAGTCACCCAACACCAGGTAAGTCACCCAACACCAGGTAAGTCACCCAACACCAGGTAAGTCACCCAACACCAGGTAAGTCACCCAACACCAGGTAAGTCCTCCCAACACCAGGTAAGTCCTCCCAACACCAGGTAAGTCACCCAACACCAGGTAAGTCCTCCCAACACCAGGTAAGTCCTCCCAACACCAGGTAAGTCCTCCCAGCACCAGGTAAGTCACCCAGCACCAGGTAAGTCACCCAACACCAGGTAAGTCCTCCCAAGCACCAGGTAGTCACCCAACACCAGGTAAGTCACCCAATCACCAGGTAAGTCCACCCAGCACCAGGTAAGTCCTCCCAACACCAGGTAAGTCACCCAACACCAGGTAAGTCCACCCAGCACCAGGTAAGTCCTCCCAACACCAGGTAAGTCACCCAACACCAGGTAAGTCCTCCCAGCACCAGGTAAGTCACCCAACACCAGGTAAGTCACCCAACACCAGGTAAGTCCACCCAGCACCAGGTAAGTCCTCCCAACACCAGGTAAGTCCTCCCAGCACCAGGTAAGTCACCCAACACCAGGTAAGCCCTCCCAACACCAGGTAAGTCCACCCAGCACCAGGTAAGTTACCCAACACCAGGTAAGTCACCCAACACCAGGTAAGTCACCCAACACCAGGTAAGTCACCCAACACCTGGTAAGTCCTCCCAGCACCAGGTAAGTCCTCCCAACACCAGGTAAGTCACCCAACACCAGGTAAGTCCACCCAACACCAGGTAAGTCCTCCCAACACCAGGTAAGTCCACCCAACACCAGGTAAGTCCTCCCAACACCAGGTAAGTCCACCCAACACCAGGTAAGTCCTCCCAACACCAGGTAAGTCACCCAACACCTGGTAAGTCACCCAACACCAGGTAAGTCACCCAACACCAGGTAAGTCCTCCCAACACCAGGTAAGTCACCCAGCACCAGGTAAGTCCTCCCAGCACCAGGTAAGTCCTCCCAACACCAGGTAAGTCACCCAGCACCAGGTAAGTCCTCCCAACACCAGGTAAGTCCTCCCAACACCAGGTAAGTCCTCCCAGCACCAGGTAAGTCCTCCCAACACCAGGTAAGTCCACCCAGCACCAGGTAAGTCACCCAACACCAGGTAAGTCACCCAACACCAGGTAAGTCACCCAGCACCAGGTAAGTCACCCAACACCAGGTAAGTCCTCCCAGCACCAGGTAAGTCCTCCCAACACCAGGTAAGTCCTCCCAGCACCAGGTAAGTCACCCAACACCAGGTAAGTCACCCAACACCAGGTAAGTCCTCCCAACACCAGGTAAGTCACCCAACACCAGGTAAGTCACCCAGCACCAGGTAAGTCACCCAACACCAGGTAAGTCCTCCCAACACCAGGTAAGTCCTCCCAACACCAGGTAAGTCACCCAACACCAGGTAAGTCACCCAACACCAGGTAAGTCCACCCAACACCAGGTAAGTCCTCCCAACACCAGGTAAGTCACCCAACACCAGGTAAGTCACCCAGCACCAGGTAAGTCCTCCCAACACCAGGTAAGTCACCCAGCACCAGGTAAGTCCTCCCAACACCAGGTAAGTCCACCCAACACCAGGTAAGTCACCCAACACCAGGTAAGTCCTCCCAACACCAGGTAAGTCACCCAGCACCAGGTAAGTCACCCAACACCAGGTAAGGCCTCCCAACACCAGGTAAGTCACCCAACACCAGGTAAGCCCTCCCAACACCAGGTAAGTCCTCCCAGCACCAGGTAAGTCACCCAACACCAGGTAAGTCACCCAACACCACGTAAGTCCTCCCAGCACCAGGTAAGTCACCCAGCACCAGGTAAGTCACCCAACACCAGGTAAGCCCTCCCAACACCAGGTAAGTCACCCAACACCAGGTAAGTCACCCAACACCAGGTAAGTCCACCCAACACCAGGTAAGTCCTCCCAGCACCAGGTAAGTCCTCCCAGCACCAGGTAAGTCCACCCAACACCAGGTAAGTCCTCCCAACACCAGGTAAGTCCTCCCAACACCAGGTAAGTCCTCCCAACACCAGGTAAGTCCTCCCAACACCAGGTAAGTCCTCCCAGCACCAGGTAAGTCACCCAACACCAGGTAAGTCACCCAACACCAGGTAAGTCCTCCCAGCACCAGGTAAGTCACCCAGCACCAGGTAAGTCACCCAACACCAGGTAAGTCACCCAACACCAGGTAAGTCCTCCCAGCACCAGGTAAGTCCTCCCAGCACCAGGTAAGTCCTCCCAGCACCAGGTAAGTCCACCCAGCACCAGGTAAGTCCTCCCAGCACCAGGTAAGTCCACCCAGCACCAGGTAAGTCCTCCCAACACCAGGTAAGTCACCCAACACCAGGTAAGTCCTCCCAGCACCAGGAAAGTCCTCCCAGCACCAGGTAAGTCACCCAACACCAGGTAAGTCCTCCCAACACCAGGTAAGTCACCCAACACCAGGTAAGTTACCCAACACCAGGTAAGTCACCCAACACCAGGTAAGTCCTCCCAACACCAGGTAAGTCCTCCCAACACCAGGTAAGTCCTCCCAACACCAGGTAAGTCACCCAGCACCAGGTAAGTCACCCAACACCAGGTAAGTCCACCCAACACCAGGTAAGTCCTCCCAACACCAGGTAAGTCACCCAACACCAGGTAAGTCCACCCAACACCAGGTAAGTCCACCCAACACCAGGTAAGTCACCCAACACCAGGTAAGTCCTCCCAACACCAGGTAAGTCCACCCAACACCAGGTAAGTCCTCCCAACACCAGGTAAGTCACCCAACACCAGGTAAGTCACCCAACACCAGGTAAGTCCTCCCAACACCAGGAAAGTCCTCCCAACACCAGGTAAGTCCTCCCAACACCAGGTAAGTCCTCCCAACACCAGGTAAGTCACCCAACACCAGGTAAGTCCTCCCAACACCAGGAAAGTCCTCCCAACACCAGGTAAGTCCTCCCAACACCAGGTAAGTCACCCAACACCAGGTAAGTCCTCCCAACACCAGGTAAGTCACCCAACACCAGGTAAGTCCTCCCAACACCAGGTAAGTCACCCAACACCAGGTAAGTCCTCCCAACACCAGGAAAGTCCTCCCAACACCAGGTAAGTCCTCCCAACACCAGGTAAGTCCTCCCAACACCAGGTAAGTCACCCAACACCAGGTAAGTCCTCCCAACACCAGGAAAGTCCTCCCAACACCAGGTAAGTCCTCCCAACACCAGGAAAGTCCTCCCAACACCAGGTAAGTCCTCCCAACACCAGGTAAGTCACCCAACACCAGGTAAGTCCTCCCAACACCAGGTAAGTCACCCAACACCAGGTAAGTCCTCCCAACACCAGGTAAGTCACCCAACACCAGGTAAGTCCTCCCAACACCAGGTAAGTCACCCAACACCAGGTAAGTCCTCCCAGCACCAGGTAAGTCCTCCCAGCACCAGGTAAGTCCACCCAACACCAGGTAAGTCCTCCCAAAACCAGGTAAGTCCTACCAACACCAGGTAAGTCACCCAACACCAGGTAAGTCCTCCCAACACCAGGTAAGTCCTCCCAACACCAGGTAAGTCCTCCCAACACCAGGTAAGTCACCCAACACCAGGTAAGTCCTCCCAGCACCAGGTAAGTCCTCCCAGCACCAGGTAAGTCCACCCAACACCAGGTAAGTCCTCCCAACACCAGGTAAGTCCTACCAACACCAGGTAAGTCACCCAACACCAGGTAAGTCCACCCAACACCAGGTAAGTCCTCCCAACACCAGGTAAGTCCTACCAACACCAGGTAAGTCACCCAACACCAGGTAAGTCCACCCAGCACCAGGTAAGTCCACCCAGCACCAGGTAAGTCCACCCAACACCAGGTAAGTCCACCCAACACCAGGTAAGTCCACCCAACACCAGGTAAGTCCTCCCAGCACCAGGTAAGTCCTCCCAACACCAGGTAAGTCCACCCAGCACCAGGTAAGTCCTCCCAGCACCAGGTAAGTCCTCCCAACACCAGGTAAGTCCACCCAGCACCAGGTAAGTCCTCCCAGCACCAGGTAAGTCCTCCCAACACCAGGTAAGTCCACCCAGCACCAGGTAAGTCCTCCCAGCACCAGGTAAGTCCTACCATTTCCTACTCTAACTTCCTTTAAAACTTTCCAAAATTCTCTGGTCCTATTAAACTTGGATTTAACGACCGCGGAAAAATCCTTGTTGGATATAACCTGGAAGATCAGGGACATTATCCACCAGACCGTACCGGTAACATCCACCAGGGGGACATTATCCACCAGACCGTACCAGTAACATCCACCAGGGGAACATTATCCACCAGACTGTACCGGTAACATCCACCAGGGGAACATTATCCACCAGACTGTACCGGTAACATCCACCAGGGGGACATTATCCACCAGACCGTACCGGTAACATCCACCAGGGGAACATTATCCACCAGACCGTACCAGTAACATCCACCAGGGGGACATTATCCACCAGACCGTACCAGTAACATCCACCAGAGGAACATTATCCACCAGACTGTACCAGTAACATCCACCAGACTGTACCAGTAACATCCACCAGACTGTACCAGTAACATCCACCAGGGGAACATTATCCACCAGACTGTACCAGTAACATCCACCAGACTGTACCAGTAACATCCACCAGACTGTACCAGTAACATCCACCAGGGGAACATTATCCACCAGACTGTACCAGTAACATCCACCAGGGGAACATTATCCACCAGACTGTACCAGTAACATCCACCAGGGGGACATTATTCACCAGACTGTACCAGTAACATCCACCAGGGGGACATTATCCACCAGACTGTACCAGTAACATCCACCAGGGGAACATTATCCACCAGACTGTATCAGTAACATCCACCAGGGGGACATTATCCACCAGACTGTACCAGTAACATCCACCAGGGGGACATTATCCACCAGACTGTACCAGTAACATCCACCAGGGGGACATTATCCACCAGACTGTACCACTAACATCCACCAGGGGAACATTATCCACCAGACTGTACCAGTAACATCCACCAGGGGGACATTATCCACCAGACTGTACCAGTAACATCCACCAGGGGGACATTATCCACCAGACTGTACCAGTAACATCCACCAGGGGGACATTATCCACCAGTCTGTACCAGTAACATCCACCAGGGGAACATTATCCACCAGACTGTACCAGTAACATCCACCAGGGGGACATTATCCACCAGACCGTACCAGTAACATCCACCAGGGGGACATTATCCACCAGACTGTACCAGTAACATCCACCAGACTGTACCAGTAACATCCACCAGGGGAACATTATCCACCAGACTGTACCAGTAACATCCACCAGGGGGACATTATCCACCAGACTGTACCAGTAACATCCACCAGACTGTACCAGTGACATCCACCAGGGGGACATTATCCACCAGACTGTACCAGTAACATCCACCAGACTGTACCAGTAACATCCACCAGGGGGACATTATCCACCAGACTGTACCAGTAACATCCACCAGGGGGACATTATCCACCAGACTGTACCAGTAACATCCACCAGGGGGACATTATCCACCAGACTGTACCAGTAACATCCACCAGGGGGACATTATCCACCAGACTGTACCAGTAACATCCACCAGGGGGACATTATCCACCAGACTGTACCAGTAACATCCACCAGGGGGACATTATCCACCAGACCGTACCCGTAACATCCACCAGGGGGACATTATCCACCAGGGGGACATTATCCATTAGACTGTACCAGTAACATCCACCAGGGGGACATTATCCACCAGACCGTACCAGTAATATCCACCAGGGGGACATTATCCACCAGACTGTACTAGTAACATCCACCAGGGGGACATTATCCACCAGACTGTACCAGTAACATCCACCAGGGGGACATTATCCACCAGACTGTACCAGTAACATCCACCAGCGGGACATTATCCACCAGACTGTACCAGTAACATCCACCAGACTGTACCAGTAACATCCACCAGGGGGACATTATCCACCAGACTGTACCAGTAACATCCACCAGACTGTACCAGTAACATCCACCAGACTGTACCAGTAACATCCACCAGGAGGACATTATCCACCAGACTGTACCAGTAACATCCACCAGGGGGACATTATCCACCAGACTGTACCAGTAACATCCACCAGACTGTACCAGTAACATCCACCAGACTGTACCAGTAACATCCACCAGGGGGACATTATCCACCAGACTGTACCAGTAACATCCACCAGGGGGACATTATCCACCAGACTTTACCAGTAACATCCACCAGACTGTACAAGTAACATCCACCAGACTGTACCAGTAACATCCACCAGGGGGACATTATCCACCAGACTGTACCAGTAACATCCACCAGGGGGACATTATCCACCAGACTTTACCAGTAACATCCACCAGACTGTACAAGTAACATCCACCAGACTGTACCAGTAACATCCACCAGGGGGACATTATCCACCAGACTGTACCAGTAACATCCACCAGACTGTACCAGTAACATCTACCAGACTGTACCAGTAACATCCACCAGACTGTACCAGTAACATCCACCAGGGGGACATTATCCACCAGACTGTACCAGTAACATCCACCAGGGGGACATTATCCACTAGACTGTACCAGTAACATCCACGAGACTGTACCAGTAACATCCACCAGGGGGACATTATCCACCAGACTGTACCAGTAACATCCACCAGGGGGACATTATCCACCAGACTGTACCAGTAACATCCACCAGGGGGACATTATCCACCAGACTTTACCAGTAACATCCACCAGACTGTACCAGTAACATCCACCAGACTGTACCAGTAACATCCACCAGACTGTACCAGTAACATCCACCAGGGGAACATTATCCACCAGACTGTACCAGTAACATCCACCAGGGGAACATTATCCACCAGACTGTACCAGTAACATCCACCAGACTGTACCAGTAACATCCACCAGGGGAACATTATCCACCAGACTGTACCAGTAACATCAACCAGGGGGACATTATCCACCAGTCTGTACCAGTAACATCCACCAGGGGGACATTATCCACCAGACTGTACCAGTAACATCCACCAGGGGGACATTATCCACCAGACTGTACCAGTAACATCCACCAGGGGGACATTATCCACCAGACTGTACCAGTAACATCCACCAGGGGAACATTATCCACCAGACTGTACCAGTAACATCCACCAGGGGGACATTATCCACCAGTCTGTACCAGTAACATCCACCAGGGGGACATTATCCACCAGACTGTACCAGTAACATCCACCCGGGGAACATTATCCACCAGACTGTACCAGTAACATCCACCAGGGGAACATTATCCACCAGACTGTACCAGTAACATCCACCAGGGGGACATTATCCACCAGACTGTACCAGTAACATCCACCAGGGGAACATTATCCACCAGACTGTACCAGTAACATCCACCAGGGGGACATTATCCACCAGACTGTACCAGTAACATCCACCAGACTGTACCAGTAACATCCACCAGGGGGACATTATCCACCAGACTGTACCAGTAACATCCACCAGACTGTACCAGTAACATCCACCAGACTGTACCAGTAACATCCACCAGGGGGACATTATCCACCAGACTGTACCAGTAACATCCACCAGGGGGACATTATCCACCAGACTGTACCAGTAACATCCACCAGGGGGACATTATCCACCAGACTGTACCAGTAACATCCACCAGGGGGACATTATCCACCAGACTGTACCAGTAACATCCACCAGGAGGACATTATCCACCAGACTGTACCAGTATCATCCTCCAGGGGGACATTATCCACCAGACTGTACCAGTAACATCCACCAGGGGAACATTATCCACCAGACTGTACCAGTAACATCCACCAGGGGGACATTATCCACCAGACTGTACCAGTAACATCCACCAGGGGGACATTATCCACCAAACTGTACCACTAACATCCACTAGGGGGACATTATCCACCAGACTGTACCAGTAACATCCACCAGGGGGACATTATCCACCAGACTGTACCAGTAACATCCACCAGGGGGACATTATCCACCAGACTGTACCAGTAACATCCACCAGGGGAACATTATCCACCAGACTGTACGAGTAACATCCACCAGGGGGACATTATCCACCAGACTGTACCAGTAACATCCACCAGACTGTACCAGTAACATCCACCAGGGGGACATTATCCACCAGACTGTACCAGTAACATCCACCAGGGGGACATTATCCACCAGACTGTACCAGTAACATCCACCAGGGGGACATTATCCACCAGACTGTACCAGTAACATCCACCAGGGGGACATTATCCACCAGACTGTACCAGTAACATCCACCAGGGGAACATTATCCACCAGACTGTACCAGTAACATCCACCAGGAGGACATTATCCACCAGACCGTACCAGTAACATCCACCAGGGGAACATTATCCACCAGACTGTACCAGTAACATCCACCAGGGGAACATTATCCACCAGACCGTACCAGTAACATCCACCAGGGGAACATTATCCACCAGACCGTACCAGTAACATCCACCAGGGGAACATTATCCACCAGACTGTACCAGTAACATCCACCAGGGGAATATTATCCACCAGACTGTACCAGTAACATCCACCAGGGGGACATTATCCACCAGACTGTACCAGTAACATCCACCAGGAGGACATTATCCACCAGACTGTACCAGTAACATCCACCAGGGGGACATTATCCACCAGACTGTACCAGTAACATCCACCAGGAGGACATTATCCACCAGACTGTACCAGTAACATCCACCAGGGGGACCTTATCCACCAGACTGTACCAGTAACATCCACCAGGAGGACATTATCCACCAGACTGTACCAGTAACATCCACCAGGGGGACATTATCCACCAGACTGTACCAGTAACATCCACCAGGGGGACATTATCCACCAGACTGTACCAGTAACATCCACCAGGAGGACATTATCCACCAGACTGTACCAGTAACATCCACCAGGGGGACATTATCCACCAGACTGTACCAGTAACATCCACCAGGGGGACATTATCCACCAGACTGTACCAGGACTCATCAGGGTGAGAGAGACAATGGCCGCTCCGAGGTGAGTAACATTTTACATTCATGACGGATACCCGCGGACAATGGCCACCCGGGCCACACTCTTGTGTGATTGGGAGAGGGCCACCCGGGCCACACTCTTGTGTGATTGGGAGAGGGCCACCCGGGCCACACTCTTGTGTGATTGGGAGAGGGCCACCCGGGCCACACTCTTGTGATTGGGAGAGGGCCACCCGGGCCACACTCTTGTGTGATTGGGAGAGGGCCACCCGGGCCACATTCTTGTGTGATTGGGAGAGGGCCACCTGGCCACAAATGGGAGAGGGCCACCTGGCCACAAATGGGAGAGGGCCACCTGGCCACAATTGGGAGAGGGCCACCTAGCCACAATTGGGAGATGGCCACCTGGCCACAGTTGGGAGAGGGCCACCTGGCCACAATTGGGAGAGGGCCACCTGGCCACAAATGGGAGAGGGCCACCTGGCCACAATTGGGAGATGGCCACCTGGCCACAGTTGGCAGAGGGCCACCTGGCCACAATTGGGAGAGGGCCACCTGGCCACAAATGGGAGAGGGCCACCTGGCCACAATTGGGAGAGGGCCACCTAGCCACAATTGGGAGATGGCCACCTGGCCACAGTTGGGAGAGGGCCACCTGGCCACAATTGGGAGAGGGCCACCTGGCCACAAATGGGAGAGGGCCACCTGGCCACAATTGGGAGAGGGCCACCTAGCCACAATTGGGAGATGGCCACCTGGCCACAGTTGGGAGAGGGTCACCTGGCCACAATTGGGAGAGGGCCACCTGGCCACAATTGGGAGAGGGCCACCTAGCCACAATTGGGAGATGGCCACCTGGCCACAGTTGGGAGAGGGTCACCTGGCCACAATTACGAGAGGGCCACCTGGCCACAATTGTGAGAGGGCCACCTGGCCACAATTACGAGAGGGCCACCTGGCCACAATTACGAGAGGGCCACCTGGCCACAATTACGAGAGGGCCACCTGGCCACAATTACGAGAGGGCCACCTGGCCACAATTGGGAGAGGGCCACCTGGCCACAATTACGAGAGGGCCACCTGGCCACAATTGTGAGAGGACCACCTGGCCACAATTACGAGAGGGCCACCTGGCCACAATTACGAGAGGGCCACCTGGCCACAATTACGAGAGGGCCACCTGGCCACAATTGGGAGAGGGCCACCTAGCCACAATTGGGAGATGGCCACCTGGCCACAATTGGGAGAGGGCCACCTGGCCACAATTACGAGAGGGCCACCTGGCCACAATTGTGAGAGGGCCACCTGGCCACAATTACGAGAGGGCCACCTGGCCACAATTACGAGAGGGCCACCTGGCCACAATTACGAGAGGGCCACCTGGCCACAATTGGGAGAGGGCCACCTGGCCTCAATTGTGAGAGGGCCACCTGGCCACAATTGGGAGAGGGCCACCTGGCCACAATTGGGAGAGGGCCACCTGGCCACAATTGTGAGAGGGCCACCTGGCCACAATTGGGAGAGGGCCACCTGGCCACAATTGGGAGAGGGCCACCTGGCCACAATTACGAGAGGGCCACCTGGCCACAATTACGAGAGGGCCACCTGGCCACAATTACGAGAGGGCCACCTGGCCACAATTGTGAGAGGGCCACCTGGCCACAAATGGGAGAGGGCCACCTGGCCACAATTTGGAGAGGGCCACCTGGCCACAATTGGGAGAGGGCCACCTGGCCACAATTGGAAGAGGGCCACCTGGCCACAATTGGGAGAGGGCCACCTGGCCACATTTACGAGAGGGCCACCTGGCCACAATTGGGAGAGGGCCACCTGGCCACAATTGTGAGAGGGCCACCTGGCCACAATTGGGAGAGGGCCACCTGGCCACAATTGGGAGAGGGCCACCTGGCCACAATTACGAGAGGGCCACCTGGCCACAATTACGAGAGGGCCACCTGGCCACAATTACGAGAGGGCCACCTGGCCACAATTGTGAGAGGGCCACCTGGCCACAAATGGGAGAGGGCCACCTGGCCACAATTTGGAGAGGGCCACCTGGCCACAATTGGGAGAGGGCCACCTGGCCACAATTGGAAGAGGGCCACCTGGCCACAATTGGGAGAGGGCCACCTGGCCACATTTACGAGAGGGCCACCTGGCCACAATTGGGAGAGGGCCACCTGGCCACAATTGGGAGAGGGCCACCTGGCCACAATTACGAGAGGGCCACCACACAATCTGGCCATACAGGATGAGGTTCCAATTCCCAGTAAACGATCTAGAAAAATTTCTGGAATCGAATGGAATCGTAGTGATTACTGGAATGTTCCCAGCTGCTGGGACTGCTGGGACTGCTGGGACTGCTGGGGTCTACTGGAGTGTTCCCAGCTGCTGGGACTGCTGGAGTGTTCCCAGCTGCTGGGACTGCTGGAGTGTTCCCAGCTGCTGGGACTGCTGGAGTGTTCCCAGCTGCTGGGACTGCTGGAGTATTCCCAGCTGCTGGGACTGCTGGAATGTTCCCAGCTGCTGGGACTGCTGGAATGTTCCCAGCTGCTGGAACTGCTGGGACTGCTGGGACTGCTGGAATGTTCCCAGCTGCTGGAACTGCTGGGACTGCTGGGACTGCTGGGGGTCTACTGGAGTGTTCCCAGCTGCTGGGACTGCTGGAGTGTTCCCAGCTGCTGGGACTGCTGGAGTGTTCCCAGCTGCTGGGACTGCTGGGACTGCTGGGGTCTACTGGAGTGTTCCCAGCTGCTGGGACTGCTGGAGTGTTCCCAGCTGCTGGGACTGCTGGAGTGTTCCCAGCTGCTGGGACTGCTGGGACTGCTGGGGTCTACTGGAGTGTTCCCAGCTGCTGGGACTGCTGGAGTGTTCCCAGCTGCTGGGACTGCTGGAGTGTTCCCAGCTGCTAGGACTGCTGGGGTCTACTGGAGTGTTCCCAGCTGCTGGGACTGCTGGGACTGCTGGAATGTTCCCAGCTGCTGGGACTGCTGGAGTGTTCCCAGCTGCTGGGACTGCTGGAGTGTTCCCAGCTGCTGGGACTGCTGGGACTGCTGGAGTGTTCCCAGTTGCTGGGACTGCTGGAGTGTTCCCAGCTGCTGGGACTGCTGGAGTGTTCCCAGCTGCTGGGACTGCTGGAGTGTTCCCAGCTGCTGGGACTGCTGGAGTGTTCCCAGCTGCTGGGACTGCTGGAGTGTTCGTAGCTGCTGGGACTGCTGGAGTGTTCCCAGTTGCTGGGACTGCTGGAGTGTTCCCAGCTGCTGGGACTGCTGGGACTGCTGAAGTGTTCCCAGCTGCTGGGACTGCTGGGGTCTACTGGAGTGTTCCCAGCTGCTGGGACTGCTGGAGTGTTCCCAGCTGCTGGGACTGCTGGAGTGTTCCCAGCTGCTGGGACTGCTGGGACTGCTGGAGTGTTCCCAGCTGCTGGGACTGCTGGGACTGCTGGAGTGTTCCCAGCTGCTGGGACTGCTGGAGTGTTCCCAGCTGCTGGGACTGCTGGAGTGTTCCCAGCTGCTGGGACTGCTGGAGTGTTCGTAGCTGCTGGGACTGCTGGAGTGTTCCCAGTTGCTGGGACTGCTGGAGTGTTCCCAGCTGCTGGGACTGCTGGGACTGCTGGGACTGCTGGAGTGTTCCCAGCTGCTGGGACTGCTGGGGTCTACTGGAGTGTTCCCAGCTGCTGGGACTGCTGGAGTGTTCCCAGCTGCTGGGACTGCTGGAGTGTTCCCAGCTGCTGGGACTGCTGGAGTGTTCCCAGCTGCTGGGACTGCTGGGACTGCTGGGACTGCTGGAGTGTTCCCAGCTGCTGGGACTGCTGGTGTGTTCCCAGCTGCTGGGACTGCTGGAGTGTTCCCAGCTGCTGGGACTGCTGGAGTGTTCCCAGCTGCTGGGACTGCTGGTGTGTTCCCAGCTGCTGGGACTGCTGGTGTGTTCCCAGCTGCTGGGGTCTACTGGAGTGTTCCCAGCTGCTGGGACTGCTGGAGTGTTCCCAGCTGCTGGGACTGCTGGAGTGTTCCCAGTTGCTGGGACTGCTGGAGTGTTCCCAGCTGCTGGGACTGCTGGAGTGTTCCCAGCTGCTGGGACTGCTGGAGTGTTCCCAGCTGCTGGGACTGCTGGAATGTTCCCAGCTGCTGGGACTGCTGGAGTGTTCCCAGCTGCTGGGACTGCTGGAGTGTTCCCAGCTGCTGGGACTGCTGGAGTGTTCCCAGCTGCTGGGACTGCTGGAGTGTTCCCAGTTGCTGGGACTGCTGGAGTGTTCCCAGCTGCTGGGACTGCTGGAGTGTTCCCAGCTGCTGGGACTGCTGGAGTGTTCCCAGCTGCTGGGACTGCTGGAATGTTCCCAGCTGCTGGGACTGCTGGAGTGTTCCCAGCTGCTGGGACTGCTGGAGTGTTCCCAGCTGCTGGGACTGCTGGAGTGTTCCCAGCTGCTGGGACTGCTGGAGTGTTCCCAGCTGCTGGGACTGCTGGGACTGCTGGAGTGTTCCCAGCTGCTGGGACTGCTGGAGTGTTCCCAGCTGCTGGGACTGCTGGAGTGTTCCCAGCTGCTGGGACTGCTGGAGTGTTCGTAGCTGCTGGGACTGCTGGAGTGTTCCCAGTTGCTGGGACTGCTGGAGTGTTCCCAGCTGCTGGGACTGCTGGGACTGCTGGGACTGCTGGAGTGTTCCCAGCTGCTGGGACTGCTGGGGTCTACTGGAGTGTTCCCAGCTGCTGGGACTGCTGGAGTGTTCCCAGCTGCTGGGACTGCTGGAGTGTTCCCAGCTGCTGGGACTGCTGGAGTGTTCCCAGCTGCTGGGACTGCTGGGACTGCTGGGACTGCTGGAGTGTTCCCAGCTGCTGGGACTGCTGGTGTGTTCCCAGCTGCTGGGACTGCTGGAGTGTTCCCAGCTGCTGGGACTGCTGGAGTGTTCCCAGCTGCTGGGACTGCTGGTGTGTTCCCAGCTGCTGGGACTGCTGGTGTGTTCCCAGCTGCTGGGGTCTACTGGAGTGTTCCCAGCTGCTGGGACTGCTGGAGTGTTCCCAGCTGCTGGGACTGCTGGAGTGTTCCCAGTTGCTGGGACTGCTGGAGTGTTCCCAGCTGCTGGGACTGCTGGAGTGTTCCCAGCTGCTGGGACTGCTGGAGTGTTCCCAGCTGCTGGGACTGCTGGAATGTTCCCAGCTGCTGGGACTGCTGGAGTGTTCCCAGCTGCTGGGACTGCTGGAGTGTTCCCAGCTGCTGGGACTGCTGGAGTGTTCCCAGCTGCTGGGACTGCTGGAGTGTTCCCAGTTGCTGGGACTGCTGGAGTGTTCCCAGCTGCTGGGACTGCTGGAGTGTTCCCAGCTGCTGGGACTGCTGGAGTGTTCCCAGCTGCTGGGACTGCTGGAATGTTCCCAGCTGCTGGGACTGCTGGAGTGTTCCCAGCTGCTGGGACTGCTGGAGTGTTCCCAGCTGCTGGGACTGCTGGAGTGTTCCCAGCTGCTGGGACTGCTGGAGTGTTCCCAGCTGCTGGGACTGCTGGAGTGTTCCCAGCTGCTGGGACTGCTGGAGTGTTCCCAGCTGCTGGGACTGCTGGGACTGCTGGTGTGTTCCCAGCTGCTGGGGTCTACTGGAGTGTTCCCAGCTGCTGGGACTGCTGGAGTGTTCCCAGCTGCTGGGACTGCTGGAGTCTAACAGGGAGATAATTAACCTTCACAGACAGGTGGGAGGACAATGGGTGGGGAACACTATGGGGAGGACAATGGGTGGGGAGGAACACTATGGGGAGGACAATGGGTGGGGAACACTATGGGGAGGACAATGGGTGGGGAACACTATGGGGAGGACAATGGGTGGGGAACACTATGGGGAGGACAATGGGTGGGGAGGAACACTATGGGGAGGACAATGGGTGGGGAACACTATGGGGAGGACAATGGGTGGGGAACACTATGGGGAGGACAATGGGTGGGGAACACTATGGGGAGGACAATGGGTGGGGAACACTATGGGGAGGACAATGGGTGGGGAACACTATGGGGAGGACAATGGGTGCGGAACACTATGGGGAGGACAATGGGTGGGGAACACTATGGGGAGGACAATGGGTGGGGAGGAACACTATGGGGAGGACAATGGGTGGGGAACACCATGGGGAGGACAATGGGTGGGGAACACTATGGGGAGGACAATGGGTGGGGAACACTATGGGGAGGACAATGGGTGGGGAACACTATGGGGAGGACAATGGGTGGGGAGGAACACTATGGGGAGGACAATGGGTGGGGAGGAACACTATGGGGAGGACAATGGGTGGGGAACACCATGGGGAGGACAATGGGTGGGGAACACTATGGGGAGGACAATGGGTGGGGAACACTATGGGGAGGACAATGGGTGGGGAACACTATGGGGAGGACAATGGGTGGGGAACACTATGGGGAGGACAATGGGTGGGGAACACTATGGGGAGGACAATGGGTGGGGAACACTATGGGGAGGACAATGGGTGGGGAGGAACACCATGGAGAGGACAATGGATGGGGAACACTATGGGGAGGACAATGGGTGGGGAGGAACACTATGGGGAGGACAATGGGTGGGGAACACTATGGGGAGGACAATGGGTGGGGAGGAACACTATGGGGAGGACAATGGGTGGGGAGGAACACCATGGGGAGGACAATGGGTGGGGAACACTATGGGGAGGACAATGGGTGGGGAGGAACACCATGGGGAGGACAATGGGTGGGGAACACTATGGGGAGGACAATGGGTGGGGAACACTATGGGGAGGACAATGGGTGGGGAACACTATGGGGAGGACAATGGGTGGGGAACACTATGGGGAGGACAATGGGTGGGGAACACTATGGGGAGGACAATGGGTGGGGAGGAAAACCATGGGGAGGACAATGGGTGGGGAACACTATGGGGAGGACAATGGGTGGAGAGGAACACCATGGGGAGGACAATGGGTGGGGAGGAACACCATGGAGAGGACAATGGGTGGGGAACACTATGGGGAGGACAATGGGTGGGGAACACTATGGGGAGGACAATGGGTGGGGAACACTATGGGGAGGACAATGGGTGGGGAACACTATGGGGAGGACAATGGGTGGGGAGGAACACCATGGGGAGGACAATGGGTGGGGAACACTATGGGGAGGACAATGGGTGGGGAGGAACACCATGGGGAGGACAATGGGTGGGGAACACTATGGGGAGGACAATGGGTGGGGAACACTATGGGGAGGACAATGCGTGGGGAGGAACACCATGGGGAGGACAATGGGTGGGGAACACTATGGGGAGGACAATGGGTGGGGAACACTATGGGGAGGGCAATGGGTGGGGAGGAACACCATGGGGAGGACAATGGGTGGGGAACACTATAGGGAGGACAATGGGTGGGGAGGAACACTATGGGGAGGGCAATGGGTGGGGAGGAACTCCATGGGGAGGACAATGGGTGGGGAACACTATAGGGAGGACAATGGGTGGGGAACACTATGGGGAGGACAATGCGGGGGGAGGAACACTATGGGGAGGACAATGGCTGGGGAACACTATGGGGAGGACAATGGGTGGGGAACACTATACGGAGGACAATGGGTGGGGAACACTATGGGGAGGACAATGCGGGGGGAGGAACACTATGGGGAGGACAATGGGTGGGGAACACTATGGGGAGGACAATGGGTGGGGAACACTATGGGGAGGACAATGGATGGGGAACACTATGGGGAGGACAATGCGTGGGGAGGAACACTATGGGGAGGACAATGGGTGGTGAACACTATGGGGAGGACAATGCGTGGGGAGGAACACTATGGGGAGGACAATGGGTGGGGAACATTATGGGGAGGACAATGGGTGGGGAACACTATGGGGAGGACAATGGGTGGGGGACACTATGGGGAGGACAATGCGTGGGGAGGAACACTATGGGGAGGACAATGGGTGGGGAACACTATGGGGAGGACAATGGGTGGGGAACACTATGGGGAGGACACTGGGTGGGGAGGAATACTATGCGGAGGACAATGGGTGGGGAGGAACACTATGGGGAGGACAATGGGTGGGGAACACTATGGGGAGGACAATGGGTGGGGAGGAACACTATGGGGAGGACAATGCGTGGGGAGGAACACTATGGGGAGGACAATGGGTGGGGAACACTATGGGGAGGACAACGGGTGGGGAACACTATGGGGAGGACAATGGGTGGGGAACACTATGGGGAGGACAATGGGTGGGGAACACTATGGGGAGGACAATGGGTGGGGGAGGAACACTATGAGGAGGACAATGGGTAGGGAACACTATGGGGAGGACAATGGGTAAGGAGGAACACTATGGGAAGGACAATGCGTGGGGAGGAACACTATGGGGAGGACAATGGGGGAGGAACACTATGGAGAGGACAATGGGTGGGGAGGACAATGGGTGGGGAGGAACACTATGGGGAGGAACACTATAGGGAGGACAATGGGTGGGGAACACTATGGTGAGGACAATGGGTGGGGAACACTATGGGGAGGACAATGGGTGGGGAACACTATGGGGAGGACAATGGGTGAGGAACACTATGGGGAGGACAATGGGTGGGGAACACTATGGGGAGGACAATGGGTGGGGAACACTATGGGGAGGACAATGGGTGGGGAACACTATGGGGAGGACAATGGGTGGGGAACACTATGGGGAGGACAATGGGTGGGGAGGAACACTATGGGGAGGACAATGGGTGGGGAGGAACACTATGGGGAGGACAATAGGTGGTGGGGAACACTATGGGGAGGACAATGGGTGGTGGGGAACATTATGGGGAGGACAATGGGTGGGGAACACTATAGGGAGGACGATGGGTGGGGAACACTATAGGGAGGACAATGGGTGGGGAGGAACACTATGGGGAGGACAATGGGTGGGGAGGAACACCATGGGGAGGACAATGGGTGGGGGAACACCATGGGGAGGACAATGGGTGGGGAACACTATAGGGAGGACAATGGGTGGGGAGGAACACTATAGGGAGGACAAAGGGTGGGGAGGAACACTATGGGGAGGACAATGGGTGGGGAGGAACACTATGGGGAGGACAATGGGTGGGGAGGAACACTATGAGGAGGACAATGGGTGGGGAACACTATGGGGAGGACAATGGGTGGGGAACACTATGGGGAGGACAATGGGTGGGGAACACTATGGGGAGGACAATGGGTGGGGAACACTATGGGGAGGACAATGGGTGGGGAACACTATGGGGAGGACAATGGGTGGGGAACACTATGAGGAGGACAATGGGTGGGGAACACTATGGGGAGGACAATGGGTGGGGAACACTATGGGGAGGACAATGGGTGGGGAGGAACACTATGGGGAGGACAATGGGTGGGGTGGAACACTATGGGGAGGACAATGGGTGGGGAGGAACACTATGGGGAGGACAATGGGTGGGGAGGAACACTATGGGGAGGACAATGGGTGGGGAGGAACACTATGGGGAAGACAATGGGTGGGGAGGAACACTATGGGGAGGACAATGGGTGGGAAGGAACACTATGGGGAGGACAATGGGTGGGGAGGAACACTATGGGGAGGACAATGGGTGGGGAGGAACACTATGAGGAGGACAATGGGTGGGGAGGAACACTATGGGGAGGACAATGGGGGAGGAACACTATGGGGAGGACAATGGGGGAGGAACACTATGGGGAGGACAATGGGGGAGGAACACTATGCGGAGGACAATGGGGGAGGAACACTATGGGGAGGACAATGGGGGAGGAACACTATGGGGAGGACAATGGGTGGGGAGGAACACTATGGGGAGGACAATGGGTGGGGAGGAACACTATGGGGAGGACAATGGGTGGGGAACACTATGGGGAGGACAATGGGTGGGGAACACTATGGGGAGGACAATGGGTGGGGAGGAACACTATGGGAAGGACAATGGGTGGGGAACACTATGGGGAGGACAATGGGGGAGAAACACTATGGGGAGGACAATGGGTGGGGAACACTATGGGGAGGACAATGGGTGGGGAACACTATGGGGAGGACAATGGGTGGTGAGGAACACCATGGGGAGGACAATGGGTGGGGAGGAACACCATGGGGAGGACAATGGGTGGGAACACTATGGGGAGGACAATGGGTGGGGAACACTATGGGGAGGACAATGGGTGGTGAGGAACACCATGGGGACAATGGGTGGGGAGGAACACCATGGAGAGGACAATGGGTAGGGAGGAACACCATGGGGAGGACAATGGGTGGGGAGGAACACCATAGGGAGGACAATGGGTGGGGAGGAACACCATGGGGAGGACAATGGGTGGGGAGGAACACCATGGGGAGGACAATGGGTGGGAAGGAACACCATGGGGAGGACAATGGGTGGGGAGGAACACTATGGGGAGGACAATGGGTGGGGAGGAACACTATGGGGAGGACAATGAGTGGGGAACACTATGGGGAGGACAATGGGTGGGGAACACTATGGGGAGGAGGACAATGGGTGGGGAACACTATGAGGAGGACAATGGGTGGGGAACACTATGGGGAGGACAATGGGTGGGGAACACTACGGGGAGGAGGACAATGGGTGGGGAACACTATGGGGAGGACAATGGGTGGGGAACACTATGGGGAGGAGGACAATGGGTGGGGAACACTATGGGGAGGACAATGGGGGGGGAACACTATGGGGAGGACAATGGGTGGGGAACACTATGGGGAGGACAATGGGTGGGGAACACTATGGGGAGGACAATGGGTGGGGAACACTATGGGGAGGACAATGGGTGAGGAACACTATGGGGAGGACAATGGGTGGGGAGGAACACTATGGGGAGGACAATGGGTGGGGAACACTATGGGGAGGACAATGGGTGAGGAACACTATAGGGAGGACAATGGGTGGGGAACACTATAGGGAGGACAATGGGTGGGGAACACTATGGGGAGGACAATGGGTGGGGAACACTATGGGGAGGACAATGGGTGGGGAACACTATGGGGAGGACAATGGGTGGGGAACACTATGGGGAGGACAATGGGTGGGGAACACCATGGGGAGGACAATGGGTGGGGAACACTATAGGGAGGACAATGGGTGGGGAACACTATGGGGAGGACAATGGGTGGGGAACACTATGGGGAGGACAATGGGTGGGGAACACTATAGGGAGGACAATGGGTGGGGAACACTATAGGGAGGACAATGGGTGGGGAGCACTATGGGGAGGACAATGGGTGGGGAGGAACACTATGGGGAGGACAATGGGTGGGGAACACTATGGGGAGGACAATGGGTGGGGAACACTATGGGGAGGTGGACAATGGGTGGGGAACACTATGGGGAGGACAATGGGTGGGGAACACTACGGGGAGGACAATGGGTGGGGAACACTATGGGGAGGACAATGGGTGGGGAGGAACACTATGGGGAGGACAATGGGTGGGGAGGAACACTATGGGGAGGACAATGGGTGGGGAGGAACACTATGGGGAGGACAATGGGTGGGGAGGAACACTATGGGGAAGACAATGGGTGGGGAACACTATGGGGAGGACAATGGGTGGGGAACACTATGGGGAGGTGGACAATGGGTGGGGAACACTATGGGGAGGACAATGGGTGGGGAACACTATGGGGAGGACAATGGGTGGGGAGGAACACTATGGGGAGGACAATGGGTGGGGAGGAACACTATGGGGAGGACAATGGGTGGGGAGGAACACTATGGGGAAGACAATGGGTGGGGAGGAACACTATAGGGAGGACAATGGGTGGGGAGGAACACTATGGGGAGGACAATGGGTGGGGAGGAACACTATAGGGAGGACAATGGGTGGGGAGGAACACTATGGGGAGGACAATGGGGGAGGAACACTATGGGGAGGACAATGGGGGAGGAACACTATGGGGAGGACAATGGGGGAGGAACACTATGGGGAGGACAATGGGGGAGGAACACTATGGGGAGGACAATGGGGGAGGAACACTATGGGGAGGACAATGGGTGGGGAACACTATGGGGAGGACAATGGGTGGGGAACACTATGGGGAGGATAATGGGGGAGGAACACTATGGGGAGGACAATGGGTGGGAACACTATGGGGAGGACAATGGGTGGGGAACACTATGGGGAGGACAATGGGGGAGGAACACTATGGGGAGGACAATGGGTGGGGACGAACACCATGGGGAGGACAATGGGTGAGGAGGAACACCATGGGGAGGACAATGGGTGGGGAGGAACACCATGGGGAGGACAATGGGTGAGGAGGAACACCATGGGGAGGACAATGGGTGGGGAGGAACACCATGGGGAGGACAATGGGTGGGGAGGAACACCATGGGGAGGACAATGGGTGGGGAGGAACACCATGGGGAGGACAATGGGTGGGGAGGAACACCATGGGGAGGACAATGGGTGGGGAACACTATGGGGAGGACAATGGGTGAGGAACACTATGGGGAGGACAATGGGTGGGGAGGAAC
>NC_091154.1:8362571-8377571 GCF_040958095.1 Procambarus clarkii
CCCCCCCCCCGCCCCCACACACACACCCACCCCCCCCCCCCCCCCCCGCCCCCACACACACACCCACCCCCCCGCCCACACACACACACACCTGATCAATAAGAAAGAAAAAAAACACACGATAAACCATCACTTAACCGAAGCCTCAACCAAAAATTTATTTCTCAATTCCATTACCATGAAATATTAACTCCCCGCCTCATATATTTCCCCTGGAAGAAGTATACGGTGAAGAAATATATGGAGATGAAGCGCTGAGCGTTGATAAATGGTGTGACTTATTTTCCAGCCAGGCATTACGGGAATATAATGGCATTTAGCGTGACTTAAGAGAGACAACCAGAAACTTGAATTGCCACTCTATTTCTTGATGATTTTTTTGCATTTTTTTCTAATTTTAGAAACGATTTTTGGATTCTCATTGTGTTTTGAGAACGTTTTAATGGATGTGAGCTCCTACTGACTCTCGTATGGACCAATAGGAGCTGCCTCGTGTGGACCAATAGCAGCTGCCTCGTATGGACCAATAGCAGCTGCCTCGTATGGACCAATAGCAGCTGCCTCGTATGGACCAATAGGAGCTGCCTCGTGTGGACCAATAGCAGCTGCCTCGTATGGACCAATAGCAGCTGCCTCGTATGGACCAATAGGAGCTGCCTCGTATGGACCAATAGCAGCTGCCTCGTATGGACCAATAGCAGCTGCCTCGTATGGACCAATAGGAGCTGCCTCGTATGGACCAATAGCAGCTGCCTCGTATGGACCAATAGGAGCTGCCTCGTATGGACCAATAGGAGCTGCCTCGTGTGGACCAATAGGAGCTGCCTCGTATGGACCAATAGGAGCTGCCTCGTATGGCCCAATAGCAGCTGCCTCGTATGGACCAATAGGAGCTGCCTCGTATGCCTCTAATTCATTTGACGTTTTGGAGGACGAGTGCTGTGGAGAGACTGTGGATCGCGCAAAAGGGAAAGCAACGAAGAGAAAGGAAGCGCAGGCCCCTCAGAGGGTAAAGGAAGTACCTAAGCAAACATTAGTTGTGGGAGATTCCCAGATAAGGTATTTGGATAGAACGTTTTGTGCTAGAGATAGGGGGAACAGGTTAAGGGTTTGCTATCCCGGAGCTGGCATTGGTGATATTATAAACAACATGAATGATATTATGGCTGGTAATGGGAACAATCCCATTATTTGCATTAGCGTGGGAGGAAATGATGTTGGTCGAGTTAGGAGTGAGGAACTGATTCAGAGGTATAAAACAGCCATAGAGTTAGTTAGGAGCAAGGGAGGAATCCCGATCATATGTGGCATTCTTCCAAGAAAGGGAGTGGGAAATGAATGGATATCGAGGGCACTTGGTGTCAATTGCCGGCTGGAAAGATATTGCAAATCAAATGCAATATCTTTCATAGACAACTGGGAACACTTCTATGGAAGAAATGAAATGTATGCTCGTGATGGGGTGCATCTATCGAGAGCTGGGGTTGTTGCTGTTGCGAACTCGTTAGAAGTGGTTAGAGGTGTTTGTTTGGGTTTAAACTGTTAGTAGATAGAGGTATGGGAATTGATTTGGAGGAAGGAGGTAATAAAAGTATGTGTTTGTGGGAGAAAGGAATTGGCAAAACGACCAGGGAAAGAGAAGGTCCGCAAAATAACAATTCACTTAGGGTATATTACACTAACAGTAGAAGTCTAAGAAATAAAATTAACGAATTAAATGCTCTTGTCTGCACAGAAAAAATAGATATTATTGCACTTACCGAAACGTGGATGAATGTAGAAAATAGAGAACTATTAGCTGAATATCAAATATATGGATTTAAACTATTTCACACAGATAGATATATTAGACGAGGAGGTGGAGTAGCCATATATGTTAGGGACAATTTGAAATGTAGTCTCAAAGAGGGAATCAAAACAGAGCCACACACAGAAACTATTTGGATTGAATTAAACGAAAAAGCTAATAATATTATAATAGGAGTAATATATAGGCCACCAAATTTAGACAGAATGGAAGCAAAGCATCTATGGGATGAAATATCTAGAGCATCTAGATCTAACAGTATTTATGTCATGGGTGACTTTAATTTTAGCGGAATAAACTGGTTGAACAAAACAGGGAATAGTGAAGCAGAAGATTTTCTAGAATTAATTGACGATTGCTTTCTTACGCAACACATTAAGGAACCAACACGGGAAAATAATATTTTAGATTTAGTGTTAACTAACAGGGAAACGCAAATTAATGACATCGAAATAGGGAGTGAGCTAGGGAGCAGTGATCACAAAGAAATCAGATTTAGCATAGAATGGAATAGACCAGTAGGAGAAAATTCTGTTAAAGTGCCAGATTTTCGAAAAGCTGATTTTAATAGCCTAAGAAATTTTTTGGGTCAAATTGATTGGAAAGTCTTGGGTATGGGGTGTGGGCCGGTCTTGGAGCGAGACATGAACCCAGCGATAGGTGACTTAAATGGGGATTTCGATGTGGATTCAATATATAACTTATTTAAGAATATTCTAAACAAAGCACAGGAACGTAGTATACCATACAAATTGAATAGATCGAATACTAATGACCCAAAGTGGATAACAAAGAATTTGAAGAACCTTATAGGTAAAAAGAGAGCTTGGTACAAAAGGATTAAAAATGGGGAGGTCACTTTAGAACAGGAATTCGTACAACTGGTTAGAAATGTTAAAAAAGAGATAAGGAAAGCAAAAAGAAACTATGAAGTTCGCATAGCAGGGCAAGCAAAGACAAATCCTAAAGGGTTTTTTCAGTTATATCGTACTAAGACTAGGGAAAGGATAGGTCCATTAAAAACTGAGACAGGTCAAATAACAGATAGTGATGAAGAGATGAGTAGTATTTTTAATAAATATTTTGTATCTGTATTTACTAAAGAGGAACTTAACAATATGCCTTCAGCCGAACAAGTCTATGTGGGTGGGGACGAGGACAGGTTGACGAGTTTAACAGTTACCAGGGAGGATGTTCTTAAACAAATAGTAAAACTCAAACCAAACAAATCCCCAGGGCCGGATGAAGTGTTTGCCAGGGTGCTTAAAGAATGCAAAGAGGAGCTTTGTGACCCACTGTCAACCATATTTAATAAATCAATAGAGTCAGGCATAGTGCCAGAGTTTTGGAAAGTTGCTAATGTGATACCAGTTTTTAAGAAAGGAGATAGATCACTTGCGTCTAACTATCGACCAATTAGCCTAACGTCTATTGTGGGAAAGTTACTCGAATCTATAATAGCAAATAAAATTCGTCTTCATCTTGAAAAACATAAATTAATAATTGAGTCGCAACATGGTTTTATAAATGGCCGTTCATGTTTAACAAATTTGTTATCTTTTTATTCTAGCATTGTTGAGGCAGTTGATAGTGGTAAGGATTGCGATGTTGTATACCTTGACTTTAGCAAAGCTTTTGATACAGTGCCACATGAAAGACTGATTAAAAAGATAGAGTCTCATGGTATTGGGGGTGCTATATTAAGCTGGATTAGGGCATGGCTATACCAAAGGAAACAGAGAGTTAGTATAAATGGAATCAAGTCAGAGTGGGAAAATGTTGTAAGTGGAGTGCCTCAAGGCTCTGTCCTGGGACCTCTGTTGTTTATAATATATATAAATGATTTAGATTCAGGTTTGAGTAGCAACATTTGCAAATTTGCCGATGATACGAAAATCGGTAGGGAAATTAATTCGGAGGAGGACTCACTATCACTTCAAGTTGATCTAGATAGGGTTTTGAAATGGTCAAAGGATTGGCAGATGCAGTTTAATGCTGATAAATGTAAAGTTCTGAGGTTAGGTAATGATGATAGAGTTACAAGATACGAGCTAGATGGTGTTGTGATTGCGAAGTCGGATTGCGAAAGGGATCTGGGAGTTATGATTAGTAAGAATTTAAAACAAAAGGATCAATGCATAAATGTTCGTAATAAGGCAAATCGGACACTTGGATTTATTAATCGCAGCGTTAGTAACAAGACACCTGGTGTGGTTCTCAAGCTATATCTTGCTCTAGTTAGGCCCCATTTAGATTATGCAGTTCAGTTTTGGTCGCCATATTATAGAATGGATATAAATTCACTTGAACGTGTCCAGCGTAGGATGACTAAGTTAATTCCCCAAATTAGAAATCTTTCATATGAAGAAAGATTAACAAAGCTTAAGTTGCATTCACTGGAAAGGCGAAGAGTTAGGGGTGACATGATAGAGGTTTACAAGTGGATGAATGGACATAACCGGGGGGATATTAATAGGGTATTAAAAGTATCAACACAGGACAGAACACGAAACAATGGGTATAAATTGGATAAGTTTAGATTTAGGAAAGACTTGGGTAAATACTGGTTCAGTAACAGGGTTGTTGATTTGTGGAACCAATTGCCGCGTAACATTGTGGAGGTGGGGTCCCTCGATTGTTTCAAGCACGGGTTGGACAAGTATATGAGTGGGATTGGGTGGTTATAGAATAGGAGCTGCCTCGTATGGGCCAATAGGCCTTCTGCAGTTACCTTTGTTCTTATGTTCTTCTTATGTATGGACCAATAGGAGCTGCCTCGTATGGACCAATAGCAGCTGCCTCGTATGGACCAATAGCAGCTGCCTCGTATGGACCAATAGCAGCTGCCTCGTATGGACCAATAGCAGCTGCCTCGTATGGACCAATAGCAGCTGCCTCGTATGGACCAATAGCAGCTGCCTCGTATGGACCAATAGCAGCTGCCTCGTATGGACCAATAGCAGTTGCCTCGTATGGACCAATAGCAGCTGCCTCGTATGGACCAATAGCAGCTGCCTCGTATGGACCAATAGCAGCTGCCTCGTATGGACCAATAGTAGCTGCCTCGTATGGACCAATAGCAGCTGCCTCGTATGGACCAATAGCAGCTGCCTCGTATGGACCAATAGCAGCTGCCTCGTATGGACCAATAGGAGCTGCCTCGTATGGACCAATAGCAGCTGCCTCGTATGGACCAATAGCAGCTGCCTCGTATGGACCAATAGCAGCTGCCTCGTATGGACCAATAGCAGCTGCCTCGTATGGACCAATAGCAGCTGCCTCGTATGGACCAATAGCAGCTGCCTCGTATGGACCAATAACAGTTGCCTCGTATGGACCAATAGCAGCTGCCTCGTATGGACCAATAGCAGCTGCCTCGTATGGACCAATAGCAGCTGCCTCGTATGGACCAATAGCAGCTGCCTCGTATGGACCAATAGCAGCTGCCTCGTATGGACCAATAGTAGCTGCCTCGTATGGACCAATAGCAGCTGCCTCGTATGGACCAATAGGAGCTGCCTCGTATGGACCAATAGGAGCTGCCTCGTATGGACCAATAGCAGCTGCCTCGTATGGAGCAATAGGAGCTGCCTCGTATGGACCAATAGGAGCTGCCTCGTATGGACCAATAGCAGCTGCCTCGTATGGACCAATAGCAGCTGCCTCGTATGGACCAATAGGATAGGAGGATAGAGGATAAGTTCATATATAACAACTTATTGTCTCCCTCTAGAGACTGCAACAAGAAGGGAAAGGTGCTCATTCCTCTCCTGATTGGCTGGTTCTCTCGGGGCGAGGATGGCGTCGACCAATAAGAATTGGCAGATAAACACTTCCTGTGATATGGTTGGCGAGTTATCGTCAGTCACCTGGCGACGTGACGGCCAACCAATCAGGACTCGTCAGTTTAACCTTCCCCCGGGGTTCTGATTGGTCGCTGGTGGAGACAGCCCAATTGAGCTAGGGTTTTGTATGTGAGCGGAGACACACACACACACACACACACACACACACACACACACACACACACACACACACACAAACACACACACACACACATGAGAGTTGTGTATGTTGATGAGAAGAGTTGTGACAGATGAGGATTGCAGGATCCTCCAAGAGGACCTGAACAGGTTGCAGAGATGGTCAGAGAAATGGCTACTGGAATTCAACACGAGCAAATGTAAAGTTATGGAAATGGGACTAGGAGATAGGAGACCAAAGGGACAGTACACAATGAAGGGGAACAGCCTACCTGTAACGATGCGTGAAAGAGACCTGGGGGTGGACGTAACACCTAATCTATCTCCTGAGGCACATATAAATAGGATAACGACAGCAGCGTACTCTACACTGGCAAAAGTTAGAACATCATTCAGAAACCTAAGTAAGGAGGCATTTAGGGCGCTTTACACTGCCTACGTAAGGCCAGTCTTAGAGTATGCCGCCTCATCATGGAGTCCCCATCTGAAGAAGCATATAATGAAACTGGAAAAGGTTCAGAGGTTTGCAACAAGACTCGTCCCAGAGTTACAAGTGATGGGGTATGAGGAGCGCCTGAATGAACTGAGCCTTACGACACTAGAAAGAAGAAGGGAGAGGGGGGACATGATAGGAACGTATAAGATACTAAGAGGAATTGACAGAGTGGACATAGACGAAATGTTCACACGGAATAGTAACAGAACGAGGGGACATGGATGGAAGCTTGAAACTCAGATGAGTCACAGAGATGTTAGGAAGTTTTCTTTTAGCGTGAGAGTAGTGGGAAAATGGAATGCACTTCAGGAGCACGTTGTGGAAGCAAATACTATTACTAATTTTAAAACCAGGTATGATAGGGAAATGGGACAGGAGTCATTGCTGTAAACAACCGATGCTCGAAAGGCGGGATCCAAGAGTCAATGCTCGATCCTGCAGACACAACTAGGTGAGTACAACTAGGCGAGTACACACACACACACACATACAGACACACACACACACACACACACACACACACACACACACACATACACACACACACACACACACACACACAGGAACACACACGCGTTCAGGAACCTGTGTAAGGAATCATTCAGAATCTTGTACACCACATATGTAAGACCAATCCTGGAGTATGCGGCCCCAGCATGGAGCCCGTACCTTGTCAAGCACAAGACGAAGCTGGAAAAAGTCCAAAGGTATGCTACTAGACTAGTCCCAGAACTAAGAGGCATGAGTTATGAGGAAAGGTTGCGGGAAATGCACCTCACGACACTGGAAGACAGAAGAGTAAGGGGGGACATGATCACAACCTACAAAATCCTCAGAGGAATCGACCGGGTAAACAAGGATAAACTATTCAACACTGGTGGGACGCGAACAAGGGGACACAGGTGGAAACTGAGTACTCACATGAGCCACAGAGACGTTAGAAAGAACTTTTTCAGTGTCAGAGTAGTTAGCAAATGGAATGCATTAGGAAGTGATGTGGTGGAGGCTGACTCCATTCACAGTTTCAAATGTAGATATGATAGAGCCCAATAGGCTCAGGAATCTGTACACCAGTTGATTGACGGTTGAGAGGCGGGACCAAAGAGCCAGAGCTCAACCCCCGCAAGCACAATTAGGTGAGTACACACACACACACACACACACACACACACACACACACACACACACACACACACACACATACACACACACACGTATACACACATGTTATAACCACACATACACCAATATAATCATACTGTGGCTGGTGTATGCTGAGTTCATACTGAATAGTGATGTAAAGTGATATACAGGTTGATTAGCCTAATACCACAGATATTGTATCTATAATCTATTCCTGGCTATACTCTAGTATATATTACCTATTGCCATTGTATGTTTGATATACCTATACATATTATGTATCATTACCTAATGTATACTCCATGTATTTGTAGAGATATGTGAAGAAGCGCTAATAGCAGAAGCCTAATATCTTGTATCTTGATAATATCAATATGTGGCTATGGTATGGAATTCTATGTATCGTTGTATATGACCTGCTATGTATATTACGATGCAGAATGTATACATTAATATACCTGATGTATAACTAGCATGCATACTGGGATATATCAATTTCAGGGGAGAGGTATAGAACAGAGGTTTTGATAGTATGTTGGTATGTGATACAGCTTCATGTATTATTATTATGTATTAATGTCATGAAATCCTCCCTTCACCCCCCCCCCCATGATATGAATTCATGAATTCATAGATGTGAATTCTCTGATTTGTATATGTGATGAAGTATTCTCTAATGTATTGATTCAGTGATTGTATTCTCGTGTAAGGTTGTATATTATAATAGTTATTGTATGATGTAGAAGTGATTGGCTTCTAAATGGTTCGTTAGAAGCTTGTGATATTTGAAAAAAGTGTCGGTTGATTGGGTGAGTTGGGACGAGTATGTATGGTGGCGCCCCGGGCATGGCGGCTCAGTGCCCGTTGATCTCTCAGACCGCACGGACGTGCGTCGTACGGCTCTTGACCTGTCTGGCCATTTTGTACCGTTTTTTTTTTGACCTATTGGTATATATATATATAATTGTGCTGTTGTACCTTTATGCCCGAATCCAGACGACAGTAAACTAGAAAGTGTAACAGACACTACAACGGTGCCATAGAGCGAGTCAGACCTGTGTAACAGACACTACAACGGTGCCATAGAGCGAGTCAGACCTGTGTAACAGACACTACAACGGTGCCATAGAGCGAGTCAGACCTGTGTAACAGACACTACAACGGTGCCATAGAGGGAGTCAGACCTGTGTAACAGACACTACAACGGTGCCATAGAGCGAGTCAGACCTGTGTAACAGACACTACAACGGTGCCATAGAGCGAGTCAGACCTGTGTAACAGACACTACAACGGTGCCATAGAGCGACTCAGACCTGTATAACAGACACTACAACGGTGCCATAGAGGGAGTCAGACCTGTGTAACAGACACTACAACGGTGCCATAGAGCGACTCAGACCTGTGTAACAGACACTACAACGGTGCCATAGAGCGAGTCAGACCTGTGTAACAGACACTACAACGGTGCCATAGAGCGAGTCAGACCTGTGTAACAGACACTACAACGGTGCCATAGAGCGACTCAGACCTGTGTAACAGACACTACAACGGTGCCATAGAGCGAGTCAGACCTGTGTAACAGACACTACAACGGTGCCATAGAGCGACTCAGACCTGTGTAACAGACACTACAACGGTGCCATAGAGCGAGTCAGACCTGTGTAACAGACACTACAACGGTGCCATAGAGCGACTCAGACCTGTGTAACAGACACTACAACGGTGCCATAGAGCGAGTCAGACCTGTGTAACAGACACTACAACGGTGCCATAGAGCGAGTCAGACCTGTGTAACAGACACTACAACGGTGCCATAGAGCGAGTCAGACCTGTGTAACAGACACTACAACGGTGCCATAGAGCGAGTCAGACCTGTGTAACAGACACTACAACGGTGCCATAGAGCGAGTCAGACCTGTGTAACAGACACTACAACGGTGCCATAGAGCGAGTCAGACCTGTGTAACAGACACTACAACGGTGCCATAGAGCGAGTCAGACCTGTGTAACAGACACTACAACGGTGCCATAGAGCGACTCAGACCTGTGTAACAGACACTACAACGGTGCCATAGAGCGAGTCAGACCTGTGTAACAGACACTACAACGGTGCCATAGAGCGAGTCAGACCTGGACATAGATATGCTGGTACTAAGAAAGGATTAGAATGAAGTTACCAACATCATATTTTTTGTTAAATATGCTTAGGAAAGGTCAGTGTCAATTTGGATCAGCATGTAGGTTTTTCCATGGTGACCTGTGCCAGCTGAGGTCATGACCTCAGCTGGTCATGACCTCAGCTGGTCATGACCTCAGCTGGCCGTGACCTCAGCTGGTCATGACCTCAGCTGGTCATGACCTCAGCTGGTCATGACCTCAGCTGGCCGTGACCTCAGCTGGCCGTGACCTCAGCTGGTCATGACCTCAGCTGGTCATGACCTCAGCTGGCCGTGACCTCAGCTGGTCATGACCTCAGCTGGTCATGACCTCAGCTGGCCATGACCTCAGCTGGTCATGACCTCAGCTGGTCATGACCTCAGCTGGCCATGACCTCAGCTGGCCGTGACCTCAGCTGGTCATGACCTCAGCTGGTCATGACCTCAGCTGGCCATGACCTCAGCTGGCCGTGACCTCAGCTGGCCATGACCTCAGCTGGCCATGACCTCAGCTGGCCGTGACCTCAGCTGGCCATGACCTCAGCTGGCCATGACCTCAGCTGGTCATGACCTCAGCTGGCCATGACCTCAGCTGGTCATGACCTCAGCTGGCCGTGACCTCAGCTGGTCATGACCTCAGATGGTCATGACCTCAGCTGGTCATGACCTCAGCTGGCCATGACCTCAGCTGGTCATGACCTCAGCTGGCCGTGACCTCAGCTGGTCATTACCTCAGCTGGTCATGACCTCAGCTGGTCATGACCTCAGCTGGCCATGACCTCAGCTGGCCGTGACTCAGCTGGCCGTGACCTCAGCTGGCCGTGACCTCAGCTGGCCGTGACCTCAGCTGGCCGTGACCTCAGCTGGCCATGACCTCAGCTGGCCGTGACCTCAGCTGGCCGTGACCTCAGCTGGCCATGACCTCAGCTGGCCGTGACCTCAGCTGGCCGTGACCTCAGCTGGCCGTGACCTCAGCTGGCCATGACCTCAGCTGGCCGTGACCTCAGCTGGCCGTGACCTCAGCTGGCCGTGACCTCAGCTGGCCAGACCTTCCCGTGAAAGGCACGGAACGCTACATAAAGAGCGCAAGCAGAAGAATGAATTTGGAGGAAACTCGATAAATTTTTTATACCAGACCATCAGAGAGTTCAAAAGGAGGAGCATGGAGAGTGTATGGAACTGGATGCCAGATCCACTTGCACTCCAGAATTACAGTTCAAAAGGAGCAGCATGGAGAGTGTATGGAACTGGAGGCCAGATCCACTTGCACTCCAGAATTACAGATACAATTACCCACCGAAGGGGAACTACAACTACGACAGACAACTGCCCTACAACAATCAGTACTGGTCAGAACAAGCTCATTATGTCCACGCATAATGGGCTTGCCGAAAAAGTCTCCCATTCAAACTATCACTAATAGAGTAACCTCATTCATCTTTACCAACATACAAGGACTGAAAACAAGAACAAACAACAAAGTACAGTTCATAAATGGCCTCCTCACGGAGGAGGCCATTTATGAACTCCCTACTCCCTCCCTACCACTAATCTCCTCACGGAGATTAGGGGTAGGGAGAGAGTAGTGGTTGAGGGAGATTAGTGGTAGGGAGAGAGTAGTGGTTGAGGGAGATTAGTGGTAGGGAGAGAGTAGTGGTTGAGGGAGATTAGTGGTAGGGAGAGAGTAGTGGTTGAGGGAGATTAGGGGTAGGGAGTCTTTATCTCTCAAACAAAAACACACACAGGTAACCACAATAATTTTTATTCCCAGGACAGTCAGAGCCGAGACCTAGCCTGGAATAGGAAAAAAAAAATCCGATTTACCCATCTGTTTTTCTCCTGATATACGTCCCACCAACCAGATTACAACCAGCTTCCCTAATGTGGTGTTGGGTGAGCATTGTGTTGACGGTGAAGAGCCGATTGTCTAGGGGGTTCAAAGCCCGGTCAGTTCGCTTCTGAGGCCACTGAATCCTAACGTGTGAGTTTCTGCTTTCAAACGTGTATGTATGTGTGTGTGTGTGTGTGTGTGTGTGTGTACTCACCTAGTTGTGCTTGTGGGGGTTGAGCTCTGGCTCTTTGGTCCCGCCTCTCAACCGTCAATCAACAGGTGTACAGGTTCCTGAGCCTATTGGGCTCTATCATATCTACACTTGAAACTGTGTATGGAGTCAGCCTCCACCACATCACTTCCTAATGCATTCCATTTGTCAACCACTCTGACACTAAAAAAGTTCTTTCTAATATCTCTGTGGCTCATTTGGGCGCTCAGTTTCCACCTGTGTCCCCTTGTGCATATGCCCCTTGTGTTAAATAGCCTGTCTTTATCAACCCTGTCGATTCCCTTGAGAATCTTGAATGTGGTGATCATGTCCCCCCTAACTCTTCTGTCTTCCAACGAAGTGAGGTTTAATTAATTCCCGTAGTCTCTCCTCGTAGCTCATACCTCTCAGCTCGGGTACTAGTCTGGTGGCAAACCTTTGAACCTTTTCCAGTTTAGTCTTATCCTTAACTAGATATGGACTCCATGCTGGAGCTGCATACTCCAGGATTGGTCTGACATATGTGTTATATAATGTTCTGAAAGATTGCTTTCACAAGTTTCTAAAGGCCGTTCTTATGTTATGCTTGGGTTAAACTCTAACAACCATTTGTTCGACCATTCCTTCAGCTTGTCTAGGTCTTCTTGAAGCCTCAAACAGTCCTCCTCTGTTTTAATCCTTCTCATAATTTTAACATCGTCCGCAAACATTGAGAGAAATGAATCGATACCCTCCGGGAGATCATTTACATATATCAGAAACAAGATAGGACCGAGTACAGAGCCCTGTGGGACTCCACTAGTGACTTCACGCCAATCGGAGGTCTCACCCCTCACCGTAACTCTCTGCTTCCTATTGCTTAGATACTCCGTTATCCACTGGAGCACCTTACCAGCTACACCTGCCTGTCTCTCCAGCTTATGTACCAGCCTCTTATGGGGTCGGTCCCACATTTCCACGTTCATGAAGTCGGCGGAGAAGAATTACTGTAACGTAGTGTTGTCTTGTGTTTACTTACATGGTGATGCTGGCTCCTCTCTCTCTCTCTCTCTCTCTACTCCTGGCCACACACACGCTTACCTGCCAACACATGAAAACAGTATTGAAATGGCTTGATCACTGAACCTTTCAGGCTTCATTAATATAATTATGATTTTAAGTAATTATACAACACACACACGCATATATATATATATATATATATATATATATATATATATATATATATATATATATATATATATATATATATATATATATATATCTGGTTTATGCCAGTACGGACAAATTATGGACAGCAGGAAATTTCTGCTAAATTTTCCCCGAAATCAGCGAATAATGTCGCATATTACTATAAAAATCTTATTTGCAAAGTTTGTTTTGGCAATATTTAGCTGTGTTGCAGGCGGGGCAGCGCCCAACATGGTCGTGGGGGGGGGGGGGGGGTGTGGCCGGGACACGCTCTCCCCTTTGGCACTATGGCGACCCCGACCACCCTATGTTCATCCCAGACCCCAGACCATTCATTCTGCCTATTTGGACACACACACACACACACACACACACACACACACACACACACACACACACACACACACACACACACACACACACACACACACACGCACACACACACACACACACACACACAGATATGACAGAGCCCGATAGGCTCAGGAATCTGTACACCTGTTGATTGACGGTTGAGAGGTGGGACCAAAGAGCCAGAGCTCAACCCCCGCAAACACAACTAGGTGAGTACACACACACACACACACACACACACACACACACACACACACACACACACACACACACACACACACACACACACACATACACACACACACACACACACACACACACACACACACACACACACACACACACACACACACACACACATACACACACACACACACACACACACACACACACACACACACACATGTTTGGCAGCATGTTATCTCGCTAGATAACGGATATCGTCAGCATACCCGCACACTCCCTGGGGGGGGGGAAGGGAAGCCACAATGAAGCCTAGATAACACCTCTCACTTTGTAAGTTACTGCCTAACTTAGTCTATCGTAGCCTTGTCTTGCCTAACTTAAGTCTATCGTAGCCTTGTCTTGCCTAACTTAAGTCTATCGTAGCCTTGTCTTGCCTAACTTAAGTCTATCGTAGCCTTGTCTTACCTAACTTAAGTCTATCGTAGCCTTGTCTTGCCTAAGTCTATCGTAGCCTTGTCTTGCCTAACTTAAGTCTATCGTTGCCTTGTCTTGCCTAACTTAAGTCTATCGTAGCTGTCTATCGTAGCCTTGTCTTGCCTAACTTAGTCAATCGTAGCTGTCTATAGTAGCCTTGTCTTGCCTAACTTAAGTCTATCGTAGCCTTGTCTTGCCTAACTTAAGTCTATCGTAGCCTTGTCTTGCCTAACTTAAGTCTATCGTAGCCTTGTCTTGCCTAACTTAAGTCTATCGTAGCCCTGTCTTGCCTAACTTAAGTCTATCGTAGCCTTGTCTTGCCTAACTTAAGTCTATCGTAGCCTTGTCTTGCCTAACTTAAGTCTATCGTAGCCTTGTCTTGCCTAACTTAAGTCTATCGTAGCCTTGGCTTGCCTAACTTAAGTCTATCGTAGCTGTCTATCGTAGCCTTGTCTTGCCTAACTTAAGTCTATCGTAGCAGTCTATCGTAGCCTTGTCTTGCCTAACTTAGTCTATCGTAGTCTTGCCTAACTTAAGTCTATCGTAGTCTTGCCTAACTTAAGTCTATCGTAGTCTTGCCTAACTTAAGTCTATCGTAGCAGTCTATCGTAGCCTTGTCTTGCCTAACTTAAGTCTATCGTAGCCTTGTCTTGCCTAACTTAAGTCTATCGTAGCCTTGTCTTGCCTAACTTAAGTCTATCGTAGTCTTGCCTAACTTAAGTCTATCGTAGCAGTCTATCGTAGCCTTGTCTTGCCTAACTTAAGTCTATCGTAGCCTTGCCTAACTTAGTCTATCGTAGCAGTCTATCGTAGCCTTGCCTAACTTACTCTATCGTAGCCTTGTCTTGCCTAACTTAAGTCTATCGTAGCCTTGTCTTGCCTAACTTAAGTCTATCGTAGTCTTGTCTTGCCTAACTTAAGTCTATCGTAGCCTTGCCTACTTAAGTCTATCGTAGTCTTGTCTTGCCTAACTTAAGTCTATCGTAGCCTTGCCTAACTTACTCTATCGTAGCAGTCTATCGTAGCCTTGTCTTGCCTAACTTAAGTCTATCGTAGTCTTGCCTAACTTAAGTCTATCGTAGTCTTGCCTAACTTAAGTCTATCTTAGCCTTGCCTAACTTAGTCTATCGTAGTCTTGCCTAACTTAAGTCTATCGTAGTCTTGCCTA
>NC_091154.1:8380071-8385071 GCF_040958095.1 Procambarus clarkii
GAAGGAACTTTTTCAGTGTCAGAGTAGTTAACAGGTGGAATGCATTAGGCAGTGATGTGGTGGAGGCTGACTCCATACACAGTTTACAATGTAGATATGATAGAGCCCAATAGGCTCAGGAACCTGTACACCAGTTGATTGACGGTTGAGAGGCGGGACCAAAGAGCCAGAGCTCAACTTAGCATAATAAGGTCAGTACCGCGGTACTCTTAATAACTCTCAAGAGCCCCGGAATGTTAACGTTGTGGTCAAGAGCTTCCAGATCACAACGCACTAAGCGCCACGACAGTTTAAACAACCATAATTCGTGAAAAAATAAATGTTAAACAAATTAACTTAACCATTGAGGTTAGAGTGAACAATTCCCTTGGTAACTACCCCGTCGTAGGAGCGAGTGAGTGCCCCTAGGGTGGTGTAATTGGCTCATTAATGTCTAATGATATCTACCTGGACGACGCCCCTCTATGGTTAATCCCAGGGATAGCACTGGGATTACAGGGGATTCTGGGATTACCTAGAGGCTGAGACTCCACACCAACATGTGTCACTTGTTAAGTAACCACTATTAGGCCCACACGGGTGTCTGCACTACACCAGTACACTATACACGAGCATAAACTACAGAATAGGTACGTTGTATACCGAAATAAATCGACCAGTAAAAGTTATCTTTACAACATGTCAATTAAATATATATATTGCCAGAGATATTTATGAAATGTGGACAAATAGGATGTCGTGTTTACTGGAGAGGACACGGGGAGACTGGGTCTCGTAGCCTGGTGGATAGCGCGCAGGACTCGTAATTCTGTGGCGCGGGTTCGATTCCCGCACGAGGCAGAAACAAATGGTCAAAGTTTCTTTCACCCTGAATGCCCCTGTTACCTAGCAGTAAATAGGTACCTGGGAGTTAGTCAGCTGTCACGGGCTGCTTCCTGGGGGTGGAGGCCTGGTCGAGGACCGGGCCGCGCGGACACTAAAAGCCCCGAAATCATCTCAAGATAACCTCAAGGTCAACACTGTGGGAGGCAGCGAGGCACCGTTGTCACAGCTTCACTGGAGCTTAGAAGAAGTATACCATGCACCAGGGGCTAGATTCACGAAGCAGTTACGCAAGCACCTACGAATGTGTCCATCTTTTCTCAATCTTTGACGGCTTTGGTTACATTTATTAAACAGTTTACAAGCATGAAAACTTTCCAATCAACTGTTGTTATTGTTATAAACAGCCTCCTGGTGCTTCCGAGCTCATTAACTGTTTAATAGTGGTAAACAAAGCCGCCAAAGATTGAGAAAAGATGTACACGTTCGTAAGTGCTTGCGTAACTTCTTCGTGAATCTAGCCCCTGGGTTTTAGGAGACTCGAACCGTCGACCCCGTGTGTGTAAAGCCGAAACTCCAACCAGCAAGAGTTCATACTTGGAACAAGAACGGTGAGAACATGATGAACGAGGTGCTATATAGTCTCCCCCCCCACACCATTGAAGAACAAGGGAAGAACACGACAAATGACAATTGTCCAAAACTACCTTACCTAGCAGTAAATAGGTACCTGGGAGTTAGTCAGCTGTCACGGGCTGCTTCCTGGGGGTGGAGGCCTGGTCGAGGATCGGGCCGCGGGAACACTAAAAGCCCCGAAATCATCTCAAGATAACCTCAAGATATACCCCAGTACTAATACTAGGGGATTATAACTACAGCGGAACTGACTGGACAAAAATGGCTCCCCGCGGGAGATGACGAGACACGCAGGACAAAACTAGTAGACGCAACAGTCACGAACTTCCTAAAGCAGCGCGTCGCAGAACCAGCAAGAGTGAGAGGAGACGAGCTGCCAGCACCACGAAGACTCTATGTCTACCCAAAATGAGGCGGACGATGATAATATAAGAGTTAGCGATGCCTCAAGAAGCTATAGCTACCACAGCCTTCCCATACTCCAGTACACGGTGCAGGTGTAGAGTCACACGGACACACCTGTCCAAGATGACGTGTTACAGATGTGGGCCCCACAGTGGGAAAGGTGTCACAGATATAGACCCACAGTGGGAAAGGTGTCACAGATATAGACCCCACAGTGGGAAAGATGTTACAGATATAGACCCACAGTGGGAAAGGTGTTACAGATATAGACCCACAGTGGGAAAGGTGTTACAGATATAGACCCACAGTGGGAAAGGTGTTACAGATATAGACCCACAGTGGGAAAGGTGTTACAGATATAGACCCACAGTGGGAAAGGTGTCACAGATATAGACCCACAGTGGGAAAGGTGTCACAGATATAGACCCACAGTGGGAAAGATGTTACAGATATAGACCCACAGTGGGAAAGGTGTTACAGATATAGACCCACAGTGGGAAAGGTGTCACAGATATAGACCCACAGTGGGAAAGGTGTTACAGATATAGACCCACAGTGGGAAAGGTGTCACAGATATAGACCCACAGTGGGAAAGATGTTACAGATATAGACCCACAGTGGGAAAGGTGTCACAGATATAGACCCACAGTGGGAAAGGTGTCACAGATATAGACCCACAGTGGGAAAGGTGTTACAGATATAGACCCACAGTGGGAAAGGTGTCACAGATATAGACCCACAGTGGGAAAGGTGTTACAGATATAGACCCACAGTGGGAAAGGTGTTACCCAGCGGAACGGTCCAACCCACCAAAGGTGCTGGACGACCCACCAAAGGAGCAGGACGACCCACCAAAGGAGCAGGACGACCCACCAAAGGTGCTGGACGACCCACCAAAGGTGCTGGACGACCCACCAAAGGAGCTGGACGACCCACCAAAGGTGCTGGACGACCCACCAAAGGTGCTGGACGACCCACCAAAGGTGCTGGACGAACCACCAAAGGAGCAGGACGACCCACCAAAGGTGCTGGACGACCCACCAAAGGTGCTGGACGAACCACCAAAGGAGCAGGACGACCCACCAAAGGTGCTGGACGACCCACCAAAGGTGCTGGACGACCCACCAAATGAGCAGGACGACCCACCAAAGGAGCAGGACGACCCACCAAAGGTGCTGGACGACCCACCAAAGGTGCTGGACGACCCACCAAAGGAGCAGGACGACCCACCAAAGGTGCTGGACGACCAACCAAAGGAGCAGGACGACCCACCAAAGGTGCTGGACGACCCACCAAAGGTGCTGGACGACCCACCAAAGGAGCAGGACGACCCACCAAAGGAGCAGGACGACCCACCAAAGGTGCTGGACGACCCACCAAAGGTGCTGGACGACCCACCAAAGGTGCTGGACGACCCACCAAAGGTGCTGGACGACCCACCAAAGGAGCAGGACGACCCACCAAAGGTGCTGGACGACCCACCAAAGGAGCAGGACGACCCACCAAAGGAGCAGGACGACCCACCATAGGTGCTGGACGACCCACCAAAGGTGCTGGACGACCCACCAAAGGTGCTGGACGACCCACCAAAGGAGCTGGACGACCCACCAAAGGAGCTGGACGACCCACCAAAGGTGCAGGACGACCCACCAAAGGTGCTGGACGACCCACCAAAGGTGCTGGACGACCCACCAAAGGAGCAGGACGACCCACCAAAGGTGCTGGACGACCAACCAAAGGAGCAGGACGACCCACCAAAGGTGCTGGACGACCCACCAAAGGTGCTGGACGACCCACCAAAGGAGCAGGACGACCCACCAAAGGAGCAGGACGACCCACCAAAGGTGCTGGACGACCCACCAAAGGTGCTGGACGACCCACCAAAGGTGCTGGACGACCCACCAAAGGTGCTGGACGACCCACCAAAGGAGCAGGACGACCCACCAAAGGTGCTGGACGACCCACCAAAGGAGCAGGACGACCCACCAAAGGAGCAGGACGACCCACCATAGGTGCTGGACGACCCACCAAAGGTGCTGGACGACCCACCAAAGGTGCTGGACGACCCACCAAAGGAGCTGGACGACCCACCAAAGGAGCTGGACGACCCACCAAAGGTGCAGGACGACCCACCAAAGGTGCTGGACGACCCACCAAAGGTGCTGGACGATCCACCAAAGGTGCTGGACGACCCACCAAAGGAGCATGACGACCCACCAAAGGTGCTGGACGACCCACCAAAGGAGCTGGACGACCCACCAAAGGTGCTGGACGACCCACCAAAGGAGCAGGACGACCCACCAAAGGTGCTGGACGACCCACCAAAGGAGCTGGACGACCCACCAAAGGTGCTGGACGACCCACCAAAGGTGCTGGACGACCCACCAAAGGTGCTGGACGACCCACCAAAGGAGCTGGACGACCCACCAAAGGTGCTGGACGACCCACCAAAGGAGCAGGACGACCCACCAAAGGTGCTGGACGACCCACCAAAGGAGCTGGACGACCCACCAAAGGTGCTGGACGACCCACCAAAGGTGCTGGACGACCCACCAAAGGAGCTGGACGACCCACCAAAGGTGATGGACGACCCACCAAAGGTGCTGGACGACCCACCAAAGGTGCTGGACGACCCACCAAAGGTGCTGGACGACCCACCAAAGGTGCTGGACGACCCACCAAAGGTGCTGGACGACCCACCAAAGGTGCTGGACGACCCACCAAAGGTGCTGGACGACCCACCAAAGGTGCTGGACGACCCACCAAAGGTGCTGGACAAGGACATAAATGTCTCCTCTACAAGAGCCAACGGACAAGAGCAGTCAGGATAAAGTACAAAGAAGCAGCAACAGAGGACAATAGAGGGAGACACTAAAGAGAACTACAACTTAATCCACCAGAGTTATGAGAGGTCAAAATAGAGGCCAATAGATCTTGGGCCTGACACCCGCGGGGTCCAGGGTTCGAGTCCCCCTAGAGCCAAGGTGAATGGAAGTGCTCTATAGGGCTATAGAGCACTATAGAGGTGCTCTATAGCCCTATAAGCAGTATAACTGTACTATAATCCAAGTACTGGGACAGGAGAAACAAGGGAGTGGGCAAGTCTCACAAGAAATGATAAAGAGATATGCGAGGAA
>NC_091154.1:8395071-8405071 GCF_040958095.1 Procambarus clarkii
CCTCCCGGGTACCAATTTAACTCCTAGGTGAACAGAGACATCAGATGAAGGAAATACACACACACCGACCCATCCGTGTCCAGGTACTGAGCCCCCAACCCCAGGGGTTACGAGTCCCGGACGTACACCACTAGGCCACGGGGACCCCCCAAACACCAATCAGATGCATAAATTGATAAAAAAAGAGGTAATTGGCTCCATTATCAAGAGCGACAATTACATAATTGACAATTTTTCCCGTCCGTGTCCAAGTACTGAGCCCCCAACCCCAGGGGTTACGAGTCACGGACGTACACCACTAGGCCACGGGGACCCCCCAACACCAATCAGATGCATAAATTGATAAAAAAAAGAGGTAATTGGCTCCATTATCAAGAGCGACAATTACATAATTGACAATTTTTCCCGTCCGTGTCCAAGTACTGAGCCCCCAACCCCAGGGGTTACGAGTCCCGGACGTACACCACTAGGCCACGGGGACCCCCATTCAAATGCATAAATTGATAAAAAAAGAGGTAATTGGCTCCATTATCAAGGGCGACAATTATATAATTGACAATTTTTTTCGTTCGTGTCCAAGTACTGAGCCCCCAACCCCAGGGGTTACGAGTCCCGGACGTAAACCACTAGGCCACGGGGACCCCCATTCAAATGCATAAATTGATAAAAAAAGAGGTAATTGGCTCCATTATCAAGGGCGACAATTACATAATTGACAATTTTTCAGACAAGTCCACGCGCTTCAAACATGAAATTAACAAAAAAATAATTGTAAATTGTTAATTAACCGCCACGTTTATTTCAGGTAATTTAAACGCGACAAAATACTGATATGTTGTTTGTTAACTGTTAAGCTGTTAATGGGTGATAATAATTATAACAAGAACACGAGAACAACAAGAACACGAGAACAACAAGAACAGGAGAACAACAAGAACAGGAGAACAAGAAGAAGAACACGAGAACAACAAGAAGAGGAGAACAACAAGAACACGAGAACAAGAAGAACAGGAGAACAACAAGAACACGAGAACAACAAGAACACGAGAACAAGAACAGGAGAACAACAAGAACACGAGAACAACAAGAACACGAGAACAACAAGAACAGGAGAACAACAAGAACAGGAGAACAAGAAGAAGAACACGAGAACAACAAGAAGAGGAGAACAACAAGAACACGAGAACAAGAAGAACAGGAGAACAACAAGAACACGAGAACAACAAGAACACGAGAACAAGAACAGGAGAACAACAAGAACACGAGAACAACAAGAACACGAGAACAACAAGAACAGGAGAACAACAAGAACACGAGAACAACAAGAACAGAACAACAAGAACACGAGAACAACAAGAACACGAGAACAACAAGAACACGAGAACAACAAGAACACGAGAACAAGAAGAACAGGAGAACAACAAGAACACGAGAACAACAAGAACACGAGAACAAGAACAGGAGAACAACAAGAACACGAGAACAACAAGAACACGAGAACAACAAGAACAGGAGAACAACAAGAACACGAGAACAACAAGAACAGGAGAACAACAAGAACACGAGAACAACAAGAACAGGAGAACAACAAGAACACGAGAACAACAAGAACAGGAGAACAACAAGAACAGGAGAACAACAAGAACACGAGAACAACAAGAACACGAGAACAACAAGAACACGAGAACAACAAGAACAGGAGAACAACAAGAACAGGCGAACAACAAGAACACGAGAACAACAAGAACACGAGAACAACAAGAACACGAGAACAACAAGAACAGGAGAACAAGAACAGGAGAACAACAAGAACAGGAGAACAACAAGAACAGGAGAACAAGAATAGGAGAACAACAAGAACAGGAGAACAACAAGAACAGGAGAACAAGAACAGGAGAACAACAAGAACAGGAGAACAACAAGAACACGAGAACAACAAGAACACGAGAACAACAAGAACAGGAGAACAACAAGAACACGAGAACAACAAGAACAGGAGAACAACAAGAACACGAGAACAACAAGAACAGGAGAACAACAAGAACAGGAGAACAACAAGAACACGAGAACAACAAGAACACGAGAACAACAAGAACAGGAGAACAACAAGAACAGGAGAACAACAAGAACAGGAGAACAACAAGAACACGAGAACAACAAGAACACGAGAACAACAAGAACACGAGAACAACAAGAACAGGAGAACAAGAACAGGAGAACAACAAGAACAGGAGAACAACAAGAACAGGAGAACAAGAACAGGAGAACAACAAGAACAGGAGAACAACAAGAACAGGAGAACAAGAACAGGAGAACAACAAGAACAGGAGAACAACAAGAACACGAGAACAACAAGAACACGAGAACAACAAGAACACGAGAACAACAAGAACAGGAGAACAACAAGAACACGAGAACAACAAGAACAGGAGAACAACAAGAACAGGAGAACAACAAGAACACGAGAACAACAAGAACAGGAGAACAACAAGAACAGGAGAACAACAAGAACAGGAGAACAACAAGAACAGGAGAACAACAAGAACAGGAGAACAACAAGAACACGAGAACAACAAGAACAGGAGAACAACAAGAACAGGAGAACAACAAGAACACGAGAACAACAAGAACACGAGAACAACAAGAACAGGAGAACAACAAGAACAGGAGAACAACAAGAACACGAGAACAACAAGAACACGAGAACAACAAGAACAGGAGAACAACAAGAACAGGAGAACAACAAGAACACGAGAACAACAAGAACACGAGAACAAGAACAGGAGAACAACAAGAACACGAGAACAACAAGAACACGAGAACAACAAGAACAGGAGAACAACAAGAACAGGAGAACAAGAAGAAGAACACGAGAACAACAAGAAGAGGAGAACAACAAGAACACGAGAACAAGAAGAACAGGAGAACAACAAGAACACGAGAACAACAAGAACACGAGAACAAGAACAGGAGAACAACAAGAACACGAGAACAACAAGAACACGAGAACAACAAGAACAGGAGAACAACAAGAACACGAGAACAACAAGAACAGGAGAACAACAAGAACACGAGAACAACAAGAACACGAGAACAACAAGAACACGAGAACAACAAGAACACGAGAACAAGAAGAACAGGAGAACAACAAGAACACGAGAACAACAAGAACACGAGAACAAGAACAGGAGAACAACAAGAACACGAGAACAACAAGAACACGAGAACAACAAGAACAGGAGAACAACAAGAACACGAGAACAACAAGAACAGGAGAACAACAAGAACACGAGAACAACAAGAACAGGAGAACAACAAGAACACGAGAACAACAAGAACAGGAGAACAACAAGAACAGGAGAACAACAAGAACACGAGAACAACAAGAACACGAGAACAACAAGAACACGAGAACAACAAGAACAGGAGAACAACAAGAACAGGAGAACAACAAGAACACGAGAACAACAAGAACACGAGAACAACAAGAACACGAGAACAACAAGAACAGGAGAACAAGAACAGGAGAACAACAAGAACAGGAGAACAACAAGAACAGGAGAACAAGAATAGGAGAACAACAAGAACAGGAGAACAACAAGAACAGGAGAACAAGAACAGGAGAACAACAAGAACAGGAGAACAACAAGAACACGAGAACAACAAGAACACGAGAACAACAAGAACAGGAGAACAACAAGAACACGAGAACAACAAGAACAGGAGAACAACAAGAACACGAGAACAACAAGAACAGGAGAACAACAAGAACAGGAGAACAACAAGAACACGAGAACAACAAGAACACGAGAACAACAAGAACAGGAGAACAACAAGAACAGGAGAACAACAAGAACACGAGAACAACAAGAACACGAGAACAACAAGAACACGAGAACAACAAGAACAGGAGAACAAGAACAGGAGAACAACAAGAACAGGAGAACAACAAGAACAGGAGAACAAGAACAGGAGAACAACAAGAACAGGAGAACAACAAGAACAGGAGAACAAGAACAGGAGAACAACAAGAACAGGAGAACAACAAGAACACGAGAACAACAAGAACACGAGAACAACAAGAACACGAGAACAACAAGAACAGGAGAACAACAAGAACACGAGAACAACAAGAACAGGAGAACAACAAGAACACGAGAACAACAAGAACACGAGAACAACAAGAACAGGAGAACAACAAGAACAGGAGAACAACAAGAACAGGAGAACAACAAGAACAACAAGAACACGAGAACAACAAGAACAGGAGAACAACAAGAACAGGAGAACAACAAGAACACGAGAACAACAAGAACACGAGAACAAGAACACGAGAACAACAAGAACAGGAGAACAACAAGAACAGGAGAACAACAAGAACACGAGAACAACAAGAACAGGAGAACAACAAGAACAGGAGAACAACAAGAACAGGAGAACAACAAGAACACGAGAACAACAAGAACACGAGAACAACAAGAACACGAGAACAACAAGAACACGAGAACAACAAGAACACGAGAACAACAAGAACACGAGAACAACAAGAACACGAGAACAACAAGAACACGAGAACAACAAGAACACGAGAACAACAAGAACACGAGAACAACAAGACACGAGAACAACAAGAACACGAGAACAACAAGAACACGAGAACAACAAGAACACGAGAACAACAAGAACACGAGAACAACAAGAACACGAGAACAACAAGAACACGAGAACAACAAGAACACGAGAACAACAAGGAACACGAGAACAACAAGAACACGAGAACAACAAGAACAGGAGAACAACAAGAACACGAGAACAACAAGAACACGAGAACAACAAGAACACGAGAACAACAAGAACACGAGAACAACAAGAACACGAGAACAACAAGAACACGAGAACAACAAGAACACGAGAACAACAAGAACACAGACAACAAGAACAGGAGAACAAGAACAGGAGAACAACAAGAACAGGAGAACAACAAGAACACGAGAACAACAGAACAGAGAACAAGAACAGGAGAACAACAAGAACAGCGAGAACAACAAGAACACGAGAACAACAAGAACACGAGAACAACAAGAACAGGAGAACAACAAGAACACGAGAACAACAAGAACAGGAGAACAACAAGAACACGAGAACAACAAGAACAGGAGAACAACAAGAACAGCGAGAACAACAAGAACAGGAGAACAACAAGAACACGAGAACAACAAGAACACGAGAACAACAAGAACAGGAGAACAACAAGAACACGAGAACAACAAGAACACGAGAACAACAAGAACAGGAGAACAACAAGAACAGGAGAACAACAAGAACAGGAGAACAACAAGAACAGGAGAACAACAAGAACAGGAGAACAACAAGAACAGGAGAACAACAAGAACACGGAGAACAACAAGAACACGAGAACAACAAGAACACGAGAACAACAAGAACACGAGAACAACAAGAACACGAGAACAACAAGAACACGAGAACAACAAGAACACGAGAACAACAAGAACACGAGAACAACAAGAACAGAGAACAACAAGAACACGAGAACAACAAGAACACGAGAACAACAAGAAACACGAGAACAACAAGAACACGAGAACAACAAGAACACGAGAACAACAAGAACACGAGAACAACAAGAACACGAGAACAACAAGAACACGAGAACAACAAGAACACGAGAACAACAAGAACACGAGAACAACAAGAACACGAGAACAACAAGAACACGAGAACAACAAGAACAGGAGAACAACAAGAACACGGAGAACAACAAGAACACGAGAACAACAAGAACACGAGAACAACAAGAACACGAGAACAACAAGAACACGAGAACAACAAGAACACGAGAACAACAAGAACACGAGAACAACAAGAACACGAGAACAACAAGAACACGAGAACAAGAACAGGAGAACAACAAGAACAGGAGAACAAGAACAGGAGAACAAGAACAGGAGAACAACAAGAACAGGAGAACAACAAGAACACGAGAACAACAAGAACACGAGAACAACAAGAACAGGAGAACAACAAGAACACGAGAACAACAAGAACACGAGAACAACAAGAACACGAGAACAACAAGAACACGAGAACAACAAGAACACGAGAACACAAGAACAGGAGAACAACAAGAACACGAGAACAACAAGAACACGAGAACAACAAGAACACGAGAACAACAAGAACACGAGAACAACAAGAACACGAGAACAACAAGAACACGAGAACAACAAGAACACGAGAACAACAAGAACAGGAGAACAACAAGAACAGGAGAACAACAAGAACAGGAGAACAACAAGAAACACGAGAACAACAAGAACAGGAGAACAACAAGAACAGGAGAACAACAAGAACAGGAGAACAACAAGAACAGGAGAACACAAGAACAGGAGAACAACAAGAACAGGAGAACAACAAGAACACGAGAACAACAAGAACAGAACAACAAGAACACGGAGAACAACAAGAACATCGAGAACAACAAGAACACGGAGAACAACAAGAACACGAGAACAACAAGAACACGAGAACAACAAGAACACGAGAACAACAAGAACAGCGAGAACAACAAGAACACGAGAACAACAAGAACAGGAGAACAACAAGAACACGAGAACAACAAGAACACGAGAACAACAAGAACATGAGAACAACAAGAACACGGAGAACAACAAGACACGAGAACAACAAGAACAGGAGAACAACAAGAACACGAGAAACAACAAGAACAGGAGAACAACAAGAACACGAGAACAACAAGAACACGAGAACAACAAGAACAGGAGAACAACAAGAACAGGAGAATCAACAAGAACACGAGAACAACAAGTAACAACAAGAAACAGGAGATACAACAAGAAACACGGAGAACACAAGAACACGGAGAACAACAAGAACACGGAGAACAACAAGAACACGGAGCAGCAACAAGAACACGGAAACAACAAGGGAACACGGAGAACAACAAGGAACACGGAGAACACAAGAACACGGAGAACAACAAGAACACGGAGGAACAACAGAACACGAGACAACAAGAACACGAAACAACAAGAACACGAGAACAACAAGAACAGGAGAAACAAAGAACACGAGGAACAACAAGAACACGGAGAACAACAAGAACACGAGAACAACAGAACACGAGAACACAAGAACAGAGAGAACAACAGAACACGGAGAACAACCAGAAGGAGACAACAAGGAACAACAAGAACACGATAACAACAAGAACAGCGAGAACAACAAGAACACGGAGAACAACAAGAACACGAGAACAACAAGAACACGGAGAAACAGAACACGAGAAACAAACAGGAGAACACAAGAACACGGAGAACACAAGAACACGGAGAACAACAAGAACAGGAGAACAAAGAACAGGGAGAACAACAGAACAGGAGAAAACAAGAACAGGAGAAACAACAAGAACACGAGAACAACAAGAACACGAGAACAACAAGAACACGAGAACAACAAAACACGAGAACAACAAGAACAGGAGAACAACAAGAACACGAGAACAACAAGAACAGAGAACAACAAGAACATGAGAACAACAAGAACAGGAGAACAACAAGAAACACGAGAACAACAAGAACACGAGAACAACAAGAACACGAGAACAACAAGAACACGAGAACAGAAAGAACACGAGAACAACAAGAACACGAGAACAACAAGAACATCGAGAACAACAAGAACAGGAGAACAACAAGAACACGAGAACAACAAGAACAGGAGAACAACAAGAACACGAGAACAACAAGAACACGGAGAACAACAAGAACACGAGAACAACAAGAACATGAGAACAACAAGAACAGGAGAACAACAAGAACAACGAGAACAACAAGAACACGAGAACAACAAGAACACGAGAACAACAAGAACACTGAGAACAACAAGAACAGCGAGACAACAACAGAGACAACAGAACGAGAACAACAAGAACACGGAGAACAACAAGAACACGAGAACAACAAGAACACGAGAACAACAAGAACAGGAGAACAACAAGAACACGAGAACAACAAGAACATGAGAACAACAAGAACAGGAGAACAACAAGAACACGAGAACAACAAGAACACGAGAACAACAAGAACACGAGAACAACAAGAACACGAGAACAACAAGAACAGGAGAACAACAAGAACACGAGAACAACAAGAACACGAGAACAACAAGAACACGAGAACAACAAGAACAGAACAACAAGAACAGGAGAACAACAAGAACAGGAGAACAACAAGAACACGAGAACAACAAGAACACGAGAACAACAAGAACATGAGAACAACAAGAACAGGAGAACAACAAGAACACGAGAACAACAAGAACAGGAGAACAACAAGAACACGAGAACAACAAGAACACGAGAACAACAAGAACAGGAGAACAACAAGAACACGAGAACAACAAGAACATGAGAATAACAAGAACAGGAGAACAACAAGAACACGAGAACAACAAGAACACGAGAACAACAAGAACACGAGAACAACAAGAACATGAGAACAACAAGAACAGGAGAACAACAAGAACACGAGAACAACAAGAACACGAGAACAACAAGAACACGAGAACAACAAGAACACGAGAACAACAAGAACAGGAGAACAACAAGAACACGAGAACAACAAGAACACGAGAACAACAAGAACAGGAGAACAACAAGAACAGGAGAACAACAAGAACACGAGAACAACAAGAACAGAGAACAACAAGAACACGAGAACAACAAGAACACGAGAACAACAAGAACAGGAGAACAACAAGAACAGGAGAACAACAAGAACAGGAGAACAACAAGAACACGAGAACAACAAGAACACGAGAACAACAAGAACACGAGAACAACAAGAACAGGAGAACAACAAGAACAGGAGAACAACAAGAACACGAGAACAACAAGAACAGAACAACAAGAACAGGAGAACAACAAGAACAGGAGAACAACAAGAACAGGAGAACAACAAGAACAGGAGAACAACAAGAACACGAGAACAACAAGAACACGAAAACAACAAGAACAGGAGAACAACAAGAACAGGAGAACAACAAGAACACGAGAACAACAAGAACAGAACAACAAGAACACGAGAACAACAAGAACACGAGAACAACAAGAACAGGAGAACAACAAGAACAGGAGAACAACAAGAACAGGAGAACAACAAGAACAGGAGAACAACAAGAACACGAGAACAACAAGAACAGAACAACAAGAACACGAGAACAACAAGAACAGGAGAACAACAAGAACAGGAGAACAACAAGAACACGAGAACAACAAGAACAGAACAACAAGAACAGGAGAACAACAAGAACAGGAGAACAACAAGAACAGGAGAACAACAAGAACAGGAGAACAACAAGAACACGAGAACAACAAGAACACGAGAACAACAAGAACAGGAGAACAACAAGAACGAGAACAACAAGAACAGAACAACAAGAACAGGAGAACAACAAGAACAGAACAACAAGAACAGAACAACAAGAACAGGAGAACAACAAGAACAGGAGAACAACAAGAACAGGAGAACAACAAGAACACGAGAACAACAAGAACACGAGAACAAGAACAGAACAACAAGAACACGAGAACAACAAGAACAGGAGAACAACAAGAACAGGAGAACAACGAGAACACGAGAACAAGAACAGGAGAACAACAAGAACACGAGAACAACAAGAACACGAGAACAACAAGAACACGAGAACAACAAGAACACGAGAACAACAAGAACAGGAGAACAACGAGAACAGAACAACAAGAACAGAACAACAAGAACACGAGAACAACAAGAACAGGAGAAAAAGAACAGGATAACAACAAGAACACGAGAACAAGAACAGGAGAACAAGAACAGGATAACAACAAGAACAGGAGAACAACAAGAACAGGAGAACAACAAGAATACGAGAACAACAAGAACACGAGAACAACAAGAACAGAACAACAAGAACACGAGAA
>NC_091154.1:8410071-8412571 GCF_040958095.1 Procambarus clarkii
CCTTGACATGTTGCTTTCCTACTATGGGCAGAGTTGACTGTGTTTTGTTCCCTGTATTATGTTTAAGGTCCTCATTCTTACCGTACCTGAGTACCTGGAATTTATCACTGTTAAACATCATGTTATTGTCTGCTGCCCAGTCGAAAACTTTATTAATATCTGCTTGAAGTTTATCAATATCTTCAGCAGAGGTAATTTTCATGCTGATTTTTGTGTCATCTGCAAAGGATGATACGAAGCTGTGACTTGTATTTGAGTCTATATCTGATATGAGAATAAGGAACAGTAGCGGTGCAAGGACTGTACCCTGAGGTACAGAGCTTTTAACTGCACCTGGACTCGATTTTATATGGTTGACTGTTACTCTTTGTGTTCTGTTTGACAGGAACACTGAGAATCCAGCGTCCTACTTTACCAGTTATTCCCATTGACCTCATTTTGTGAGTTATCACTCCATGGTCACATTTGTTGATAGCCTTTGCGAAGTCCGTGTATACAACATCTGCATTCTGTTTTTCTTCTAATGCCTCGGTGATTTTGTCGTGGTGATCAAGTAGCTGTGAGAGGCACGATCTTCCTGCTCTAAATCCATGTTGGCCTGGGTTTTGGAGGTCATTGGTCTCCATGTTGGCCTGGGTTGTGGAGGTCATTGGTCTCCATGAAACTAGTGACCTGACTCCTGATCACTCTCTCAAATACTTTTATTATGTGAGACGTTAGTGCAACTGGTCTATAATTCTTTGCCAATGCTTTGCTCCCACCCTTGTGTAGAGGGGCAATGTCTGCTACTTTAAGTGCATCTGGAACTCCTCCGTGTCCAAGCTCTTCCTCCACACTATACTGAGTGCCTGTGCTACTGGCACTTTGCATTTCTTTATAAATATTGAATTCCATGAGTCTGGACCTGGGGCCGAGTGCATGGGCATATTGTCAATTTCTCTTTCCAAATTTGTCACGTTCGTGTTGATATCAGTTATATTTACAGGTGTTTGGATATCTCGCATAAAGAAGTTGTCCGGATCCTCACCTTTCATGCTGAGTATCGGGGTGCTAAACATGTCCTCATACTGCTTTTTTAGGATTTCACTAATTTCTTTGTCATCCTCAGTATATGAACCTTCACTTGTACGAATAGGTCCAATACTGACAGTGGTTTTTGCTTTTGATTTAGCATATGTGAAGAAATATTTTGGGTTTTTCTTTATTTCCTGAATTACTTCCTGTTCTAGTTGCCTTTCTTCAGCCTGATAGGAATGCTTCAGTCTCTGTTCGATTTCTTCACTCTCCCTGTTTAAATTATTTCTTCTCTGTATGGAGAGTCGTGTCTGCTTAAGCATTTCCGTTAATGTCTTCCTTCTTTTGTAATGTCGTCTGCGTTCTCTTTCTACATTGGACCTCTTTCTGGCTTTCCTCAAAGGAACATGTTTCAATGTTTCAGACAGACTTCATATGCTTCAGAAGTCAGTTTTACTATTCCTTGTGTTGGATTTTTATTTCTTAGAACATTTTCCCATTGAATGTTTGTAAGTTCCCTGTTTATTTTCTCCCAGTCTATCCTCTTATTATTAAAATTGAATTTATTGAATAACCCTTCTCGCTTGTTGTTGCTCTTGGGCCTACTACCGTTACTAATGTTAGTTTGCACTTCAATGAGCTTGTGGCCCGAGTACGTAGTGTCTGAGACAATAATGTCTCTGATTAGCTCCTCATTGTTCGTGAATATCAGGTTCAGCGTGTTCTCGTTCCTAGTTGGTTCTGTAATCTGCTGACTGAGTGAGAATTTGTCGCAGAATCTCAGTAGTTCTCTGACCTGTGGTTGGTTATTTCCAGGTTGACTTCCTGCTATAATGTTATTGTTTACTAATATTTTAAACTAGGTAGACTGAAGTCTCCAAGGAAGATAATATTTGGTTCTGGGTTTGCTAGGTTATCAAGGATATTCTCTATTTTGTGGATCTGTTCAGTGAATTCCTCAACTGTTGCATCTGGCGGTTTGTATATTAAAATAATAAGTAGATTCATATTTTCTGCCTTGATTCCAAGTACCTCTACCACCTCATTGGACGAGTGCAGGAGCTCTGTGCATGCCAGCTCCTCTTTAATATACAGACCTACTCCTCCACTTGACCTAATTACTCTGTCACATCTATATAGATTATAATTCGGAATCCAGATTTCACTATCCATGTGGTCTTTTGTGTGGGTGTCTGTAAATGCACCAAATATTGAGCTCGATTCTATTAGGAGGCCATTTATGAACTTAACTTTATTTCTTGACTTTGACTTTAGACCTTTCATGTTTGTAAATATGAATGATTGTCCATACTGTGTGTCACTTGTGGGGGCCTTTGGTAGTGCTCAACCCCCCCCCCCCCCCCCCCCTCTCTACCCTGGTCCAGGGTGTGTTGTGGTGGTGGTGGTTCGTCCAGTGTTGGTGGTAGTGTGGTTGTTGTCTGGTGTGGTACCTGTGTACTTGTACCACCACCACTACCACCATAAC
>NC_091154.1:8420071-8562571 GCF_040958095.1 Procambarus clarkii
AGCCTGACGTATGAGTCACAACCTGGTTGATCAGGTATCCTTTGGAGGTGCTTATCCAGTTCTCTCTTGAACACTGTGAGGGGTTTGCCAGTTATGCCCCTAATGTGTAGTGGAAGCGTGTTGAACAGTCTCGGGCCTCTGATGTTGAGAGTTCTCTCTTGAACACTGTGAGGGGTCGGCCAGTTATGCCCCTTATGTGTAGTGGAAGCGTGTTGAACAGTCTCGGGCCTCTGATGTTGATAGTTCTCTCTTGAACACTGTGAGGGGTCGGCCAGTTATGCCCCTTATGTGTAGTGGAAGCGTGTTGAACAGTCTCGGACCTCTGATGTTGATAGTTCTCTCTTGAACACTGTGAGGGGTCGGCCAGTTATGTCCCTTATGTGTAGTGGAAGCGTGTTGAACAGTCTCGGGCCTCTGATGTTGATAGTTCTCTCTTGAACACTGTGAGGGGTCGGCCAGTTATGCCCCTTATGTGTAGCGGAAGCGTGTTGAACAGTCTCGGGCCTCTGATGTTGATAGTTCTCTCTTGAACACTGTGAGGGGTCGGCCAGTTATGCCCCTTATGTGTAGTGGAAGCGTATTGAACAGTCTCGGGCCTCTGATGTTGATAGTTCTCTCTTGAACACTGTGAGGGGTCGGCCAGTTATGCCCCTTATGTGTAGTGGAAGCGTGTTGAACAGTCTCGGGCCTCTGATGTTGATAGAGTTCTCTCTCTCAGAGTACCTGTTGCACCTCTGCTTTTCAACGGGGGTATTCTGCGCATCCTGCCATGTCTTCTGGTCTCATGTGATGTTATTTCTGTGTGCAGGTTTGGGACCAGCCCCTCTACTATTTTCCACGTATAAATTATTATGTATCTCTCCCGCCTGCGCTCAAGGTAGTACAGATTTAAGCATTTTAGTCGGTCCCAGTAATTTAGATGTTTTACTGAGTGGATTCTAGCAGTAAAGGATCTCTGCACGCTCTCCAGGTCAGCAATTTCTCCAGCTTTGAAAGGGGCTGTCATTGTGCAGCAGTACTCCACTCTAGATAGCACAAGCGTTTTGAAAAGTATCATCATCGGTATAGCATCTCTAGTGTGAAAAGTTCTTGTTATCCAACCTGTCATTTTTCTTGCAGTTGTGACGACTACTTTATTGTGTTCTTTAAAGGTAAGGTCTTCCGACATGAGTACACCCAGTTCCTTTACATTGCCTTTTCGTTCTATGTTATGATTTGCCTGCGTTTTGTACGTGGTTTCCATTTTTATATTTTCAATTTTTCCATAGCGCATGAGCTGGAACTTATCCTCGTTAAACACCATATTATTTTCTGTAGACCATAGAAAGACCTGATCTACATCTGACTGGAGGTTCGCCGTGTCCTCTATGTTGCCTACTCTCATGAAGATCCTAGTGTCATCTGCAAAGGATGATACAGTGCTATAGGTTGTGTTCTGGTCTATGTCCGATATGAGGATGAGAAAAAGTACTGGAGCAAGCACAGTACCCTGGGGGACTGAGCTCTTCACGGTTGATGGGCTGGATTTTATTTTGTTGACTATTACACATTGGGTTCTGTTGGTCAGGAAATTGTAGATCCATCTGCCTATTTTTCCGGTAATTCCTTTTGAACGCATTTTATGTGCAATAACACCATGGTCACATTTATCAAAAGCTTTTGCGAAATCTGTGTAAATTACATCCGCGTTATGTTTGTCTTCCATAGCATCTAATGCCATATCATAGTGGTCCAGCAACTGCGACAGGCAAGAGCGCCCTGTTCTGAAACCATGTTGTCCGGGGTTATGGAGTTGCTGTGATTCCATGTATTTTGTGATCTTACTTCCTAGCACTCTCTCAAAATTTTTTATGATGTGCGATGTTAGCGCTATCGGTCTGTAATTTTTTGCCTCTGCCTTATTTCCTCCTTTATGAAGTGGTGCTATCTCTGCTGTTTTTAGTATATCAGGAATAACGCCAGTATCTAGGCTTTGTCTCCACAGAATGTGGAGGGCCTGCGATAGTGGTTTTTTACAGTTCTTTATGAATATGGAGTTCAAAGAATACAGGCCTGGTGCAGAGTGCATAGGCATACTGTTTATGGCTTCTTCAAAATCCAGTGGGGATAGGGTGACGTCTGATATATGATTTGATGTTGGTATCATACCCATGAAAAATTCATTTGGGTTATCAATCTTTAGTGTGTTTAATGGCTCGCTGAAAACAGAGTCGTACTGCTTCCTCAGTAACTCGCTCATTTCTTTGTTGTCATCGGTGAAAGTTCCATCTCCCTTTCGCAGGGGCCCGATACTAGATGTGGTTTTTGGTCTTGATTTTGCATAGGAGAAAAAATATTTCGGATTTCTCTCTATTTCACTGATGGCCTTTTACTCTCAGACAAGGATAGACAAGGATAAACTATTCAACACTGGCGGGACACGAACAAGAGGACACAGGTAGAGACTGAGTACCCAAATAAGCCACAGGGACGTTAGAAAGAACTTTTTTTTTGTAGGAAGGCCAACTGATCTTTACCATGGATAAATTACCTGAAATCCTTGCACTGTATCCATATATCGCTTCCAGTAGATGAACGACATATGAGATTCAGAAACAAGTAGTGTATTGTGAGGACTAATAATAAACAGAAGCTCCCCTATGACTCTGTAATATCCCCATTGGCCAAACTATTATGTATTAACGACAAGACCTACCATTAATGTATGATGACTTACTGTAAATATGTAGCTCTTGTAATAGCACTTTCTCTGTAACTAGCTGACATTGTAACTATAAGGTGTGAAGGATAGATGAAATTGTTTATGTAATAATCTAAGATGAGGTCTGATAAAGACCTTTTGTGCCCTCTGTAATGCTTTTTGCGCTACCGCTCACAGGATGAGTATGGGGTGCACAATAAACTAGCCGTCTCTGGCGGCAATAATCAAAAAATACAAGATGAGAGTGAAGGCTTAGAGAGGTGCACACCCTCTCCACAAATACTAACACGACTGACAAAGGTTTGGAACAGTGAAAGATGCAAGACCTTGTATGTATGGAACATTACACATCACAACTATCGTATTATCAACTCTTCCACTTGACAGTAGTTAACAGGTGGAATGTATTAGGCAGTGATGTGGTGGAGGCTGACTCCATACACAGTTTACAATGTAGATATGATAGAGCCCAATAGGCTCAGGAATCTGACTCCATACACTGTGTATGGAGTCAGCCACATCACTGCCTAATACATTCCACCTGTTAACTACTCTGACACTGAAAAAGTTCCTTCTAACGTCTCTGTGGCTCATGTGGGTACTCAGTCTCCACCTGTGTCCCCTTGTTCGAATCCCTCCAGTGTTAAACAGTTTATTCTTATCTACCCGGTCAATTCCCCCTGAGAATTTTGTAGGCAATGATCATGTCCCCCCTAACTCTTCTGTCTTCCAGTGTCGTAAGGTGCATTTCCCACAGTCTTTCCTCGTAGCTCATACCTCTCAGTTCCGGGACTAGTCTGGTGGCATACCTGTGAATCTTCCATAACTTTGTCTTGTGTTTAACTAGGTATGAACTCCATGCTGGAGCTGCATACTCCAGGATTGGTCTGACATAAGTGGTATACAGGGTCCTGAAAGATTCCTTACACAAGTTTCTGAAGGCAGTTCTTATGTTGGCCAGTCTAGCATATGCCGCTGATAATATCCTTTTGATGTGGGCCTCTGGGGACAGGTTCGGTGTGATATCAACCTCCAGGTCTAGCATATGCCGCTGATGATATCCTCTTGATGTGGGCCTCTGGGAACAGGTTCAGTGTGATATCAACCTCCAGGTCTAGCATATGCCGCTGATGATATCCTCTTGATGTGGGCCTCTGGGACCAGGTTCGGTGTGATATCAACCCCCAGGTCTAGCATATGCCGCTGATGATATCCTCTTGATGTGGGCCTCTGGGACCAGGTTCGGTGTGATATCAACCTCCAGGTCTAGCATATGCCGCTGATGATATCCTCTTGATGTGGGCCTCTGGGGACAGGTTCGGTGTGATATCAACCCCCAGATCCTTCTCTCTATTTGACTCTTGCAGGATTTCACCTCCCAGATGATACCTTGTATTCAGCCTCCTGCTCCCTTCGCTTAATGTGTATGATCATACTACTCAATACAACTTTCTCGCGGTGTATAGCCCTCCCCCCTCCCTTGCGTGCCTCGTACCAATACGATATACAATTGCAAAAATACAACTTTAGGCTATTTAAGACCTTGCAGGGATATACACTCTGGACACGCTATACACCCCAGCGGCAGTGTATGATCATACAACATGTATGAGTATACAGTGAATATTGATAATACATGTATCATTTAACCTTATGCCCTGCATTCATCATACCCACCCCGTGTATAGATGATACAGCCCCCCGTGTATAGATGATACAGCCCCCGTGTATAGATGATACAGCCCCCCGTGTATAGATGATACAGCCCCCCGTGTATAGATGATGCAGCCCCGTGTATAGATGATACAGCCCCCCCGTGTATAGATGATACAGCCCCGTGTATAGATGATACAGCCCCCCCCCCGTGTATAGATGATACAGCCCCCGTGTATAGATACAGCCCCGTGTATAGATGATACAGCCCCCCCCCCCGCGTATAGATGATACAGCCCCCCTTCCCCCGTATATAGATCATACAGCCCCGTGTATAGATGATATAGCCCCATGTATAGATGATATAGCCCCGTGTATAGATGATATAGCCCCGTGTATAGATGATATAGCCCCGTGTATAGATGATACAGCCCCGTGTATAGATGATACAGCCCCGTTTATACATGATACAGCCCCCCCCCCCCGTGTATAGATGATATAGCCCCGTGTAAAGATGATACAGCCCCCGTGTATAGATGATACAGCCCCCCTCCCCCCGTGTATAGATGATACAGCCCCCGTGTATAGATGATACAGCCCCCCTCCCCCCGTGTATAGATGATACAGCCCCCCTCCCCCCGTGTATAGATGATACAGCCCCCCGTGTATAGATGATACAGCCCCCCTCCCCCCGTGTATAGATGATACAGCCCCGTGTATAGATGATACAGCCCCCGTGTATAGATGATACAGCCCCGTGTATAGATGATACAGCCCCCCGTGTATAGATGATACAGCCCCCGTGTATAGATGATACAGCCCCGTGTATAGATGATACAGCCCCCCGTGTATAGATGATACAGCCCCGTGTATAGATGATACAGCCCCCGTGTATAGATGATACAGCCCCCGTGTATAGATGATACAGCCCCCCGTGTATAGATGATACAGCCCCCGTGTATAGATGATACAGCCCCCGTGTATAGATGATACAGCCCCCGTGTATAGATGATACAGCCCCCGTGTATAGATGATACAGCCCCCGTGTATAGATGATACAGCCCCGTGTATAGATGATACAGCCCCCCGTGTATAGATGATACAGCCCCGTGTATAGATGATACAGCCCCGTGTATAGATGATACAGCCCCGTGTATAGATGATACAACCCCCGTGTATAGATGATACAGCCCCGTGTATAGATGATACAACCCCCGTGTATAGATGATACAGCCCCCGTGTATAGATGATACAGCCCCGTGTATAGATGATACAGCCCCCGTGTATAGATGATACAGCCCCCGTGTATAGATGATACAGCCCCGTGTATAGATGATACAACCCCCCGTGTATAGATGATACAGCCCTGTGTATAGATGATACAGCCCCCCCCCGTGTATAGATGATACAGCCCCCGTGTATAGATGATACAACCCCCCGTGTATAGATGATACAGCCCCGTGTATAGATGATACAGCCCCCCCGTGTATAGATGATACAGCCCCCGTGTATAGATGATACAGCCCCCCGTGTATAGATGATACAGCCCCCGTGTATAGATGATACAGCCCCCCGTGTATAGATGATACAGCCCCCGTGTATAGATGATACAGCCCCCGTGTATAGATGATACAGCCCCCCGTGTATAGATGATACAGCCCCCGTGTATAGATGATACAGCCCCCCGTGTATAGATGATACAGCCCCGTGTATAGCACTGTATACATCATAGATATCCATGTATAGATAATACATAGCGCTGTATAGTACTGTATACACCGGTGTATAGATGAGAGCGCTGCATAGTATACTCTACGCATCATACAGAACTCTGTATAGATCACACAGAACTGTCTCTCACTGCGGTCTATTGAAGCGTTCAATAGACATTTCTGTATTTCTAAATCCTCAATAGATCTGTCAGTATCTTCAAGTGAAAGGATTACAAATAGATATATTCAAGGCACTTCACAGGAGATATCTTGAGAAGCACCTCCAAAGGATATCTGATCAACCAGGCTGTGTCTCATACGTCAGGCTACGAGCAGCCGCGTCCAACAGCCTGGTTGATCAGTCCAGCAACCAGGAGGCCTGGTCGACGACCGGGCCGCGAGGGGACATTGAGCCCCGAAATCATCATTGCCAAGTAATGAATAGGCAGTAGACTCCTGACAAGTGAGAGGGAGAGAGAGAGGGAGGAACCTCTGACAAGCCGCCGGCTTCCTGTCCTCGTCATGATACGCGAGGTTAACATTGTTAAGTGCAATCTTAAGATTGTTAAGTGCAATCTGCAGATATTAGAACGTCGCATTGTTTATCAATGTAAAACCCATGACACGTGATTCAAAAGTGACTCTCTGACCTAACCTCCCCCCCCCCCTACAAACACGAATAATTGTCAACAGACCTTTATCAACCTAATCTAACCTACGACTAGTGTAAGCTGCGCCTAGCCTAACCTAACCTACGTCTGACCTAACCTGCGCATAGCCTAGCCTAACTTAGCCTAACTTAGCCTAACGAACTTAAAACTACCTCAAGTCCATCCTCACCCAGCAAAAATGTACTATCAGAACAATAACAAACTCTACTTTCAGACAACACTCAGCTCCCTTGTTTAACTCCCTTAACATGCTAAAAGATAACCTCACTCCACACATTCCCTTGTGTCAACTACATTTACAAAACCCTGTTCTTAAATGCAAATCTTGCTCTGAAACTCTCCCTGGACAGATGTAATAGGACCCATTATCACCACACCAGACATAAATATCTCTTTGATATCCCCAGAGTCAAACTTATTCTGTGTAAACACTCTATGCAAATAAAGGGACCTGGTCTATGGAACTCACTCCCTATTGAATTGGAAAGCTGTCCAACTTTTGCCTTATTCAAAAATAACACCAAAATGTACCTAATTTCATCTTCATAGTTTCCTATCTAGTGCTACCCAATCGCCCAATAATATGTACCTAAGATATACAACCTTTACCATTGTAATCATTGCTATCATCTGATATCATGGTTGATATAATGAACGCATACTTTACTGCATTATACCTTGAAATAATCCTCAAATTATGCTACAATGTACCTGATGATAACTCTTAAATTCTATTTTAATGTGCCCACTAATCTTTGTCGATTTTTCTTACAATGTTTAGGTTAATTTAACATTTTTTTTTAATTTTGCTAGAATTTACCTACTTAAAACTATCTGATAGATTAAGGACCTGCCCGAAATGTTATGCGTATTAGTGGCTTTACAAGAACGTAAAAACATCAATCTTATGTTATTATGTCCAGTATATATATATATATATATATATATATATATATATATATATATATATATATATATATATATATATATATATATATATATATATATATATAAATGAAACTTAACCTACGCCTAACTCTATATAGAAATTTCATATACAATAATATTAAATTTCAAGAAAAAAACATTTTTAATAGTGTTGATTAAAATATTGTTTATATATATATATTTAATAGAGAATATAAACGTTTTGAAAATTGAGCCTAAATACCTATACCTATCCTAGGTCAAGCCAAACCTATCCTATACTAGCCTAACCTGCGCCTAGCATAACCTATACTTAGTCTAACCTATACTATAACTTATACTTAGTCTAACCTATACTATAACTTATACTTAGTCTAACCTATACTATAACTTATACTTAGTCTAACCTATACTTAGTCTAACCTATACTATAACCTATAGTCTAACCTAACCTTGCCTAGTCTATGCATAACCTAACCAGTGCCTAACCTAACCTAGCCTAGCCTAATCTAGGCTAAATTTGCCTATTAGTTTAATATTTAATAATATTCATTTGTATTTGAGAAAGTTCCTATTTTGAATGACCAGCATGTTCTAATTAGTTGTTTTTTTAAGGGGTGGTGGTGTGGGGTCGGCCGCTGGGTGGACGAACACTGGCTGCCAGATATGAAACCAGTCCATCAATCTCTACCCTGGCTCAAGCTATTGGCAATTCCTAGCCTGTCCTTAACTACCCTAATCTGTAATTAGGCTCTCAGCACCGCTAGGCCCTTTTTTTTTAAGGCCTACGTCTCAAAAAAATCATCTTAGCACATTAGAGAAATATTCAACTATTAGCCTAGCAGCTTGTCAATGTTGAAATTAAGAAATTTAATGTTGAAATTAAGAAATTTAATGTTTAAATTAAGAAATTTCATGTTTAAATTAAGAAATTTATCGTTACAAAAATTTTCCTTGTAAATCCGGCGTCTAATCTACTTGTCGACGTATGTTTAAAATTAATTTTTTTTATTATTATTTTTGTTCGTCGTTCGTCCCCGATTAAATTCACACGTAATTAGGACAAAATATGAAAAAAGAATTTTGTTTTTTGATGTTTTGTGAAGGTTTATTTGTCTTGTGGTTTTTTTTTTTTTTAGGGGGGAGAGAGTGTAGTAAATTGTTATTTGGGTGTAGAGAGACGCCAGCAGCTTCTCCAAGCCTGCAGCCTGATTCAAGGACGCGTTCACACACACACACACACACACACACACACACACACACACACACACACACACACACATACAGTTCTCTCACGGACACAAAGCTCACTCAAATACACACATGTATACGCACTGTGTGTGTGTGTGTGTGTAATGACTGTTAGGCTAGGGAAAACAAACACACACATACACAGCTCACCCACCCAGCCATACACACACAGTTTGCTCACACACACATACAAGAATCTATACGCAATATGTGTGTATACTGGAAAGCGCGCGTGCACACACAAGCAATATGTGTGCGTGTACTGACAGTTAGGCTAGGAAAGCAAACACACACACACACACAGAGCAGGAGCAACATGGGAGCGTCAGCTACTATCACTTGACAGCTCCACGACCCCACCACCACCTCCCACCTCTCTCCCAGGGTAACCTAACCCCTGCACCACCTCTCTCCCACCTCTCTCCCAGGGTAACCTAACCCCTGCACCACCTCTCTCCCAGGGTAACCTAACCCCTGCACCACCACAACCACCTCTCTCCCAGGGTAACCTAACCCCTGCACCACCACAACCACCTCTCTCCCAGGGTAACCTAACCCCTGCACCACCACAACCACCTCTCTCCCAGGGTAACCTAACCCCTGCACCACCTCCCCCAGGTGAACCCTGGCTTACCTTAGCCACCTGGAAGTTGTCCTGACGAAGGGACTCCACCACCGACACCTGCTCCGGCTTGGCCGTCGGCTGCTGTACCGTCGACCGAAATCCTTCGAAGACATGTTTCAAGGTGAACTTCTTCATGTCGCGGCGTTGGTGTGTAATAATCCAAGCACTGGTGTGTCATAGGCACTCCATGCGGGCGCAGCAGCAGCAGCAGCAGCAGCACTCAGTTGATGGCTCATCACTCACACACACAGCCCACCTCCCCCGTTGCTTATGGCAATCCCATGCTTATTCCGGACAAACGGGGACCTCAGAGGGCCTTTCTCACCGGACGAGGGGGACAAGGAGGGCCACGTTAGATTTCCTCGTGTTTGTGGTGTGTTTTTCTCGGTGTGTGTGTGTGTCAAAGGGGAAAAAAGGGGGGGTGTGGGGTGGTTTTTTGGGTTAGACAAGAGGGGGTGAAGCCAGCGGCTTTCCCCTGTCCTTCTATCTCAACTCTCTGCCACTAACTGAGGGCCGTGCGCGCGCTCCTCCCTCTACTCTACTCCTCTCTGACGTCATATGGCGCCTCGCCGATCAACTCTTTTCTAGCCATTTCTGCCATCTGTGCGGGTTCTGCGGGGGCCGTGCGGGTGTCGGGGCTGCTGCTGGGGTTCTAGGGGAGGCGTGGCTGTGGGGCTCGAGCGGGAATAGTTAGGGATAGTCGAGGTAGAAGCATTTAAGTCGTTGTGTGACAGCTTGGCTGAGAGGGGGAGGGAGGGAGGGCCGACATGGACATTATTGGAACCGTGCGCAGACGACAACTCTCCAGGTTCGATACCTGCTCCTCTCTTTCCTCGGGGTCGGCGCCAATGTTATTATCGTAAGAGTGCTTGATTAACCCCGCGTCGTTAGTTAATTCCGGCGCGATATACCGGTTAACTTAGTGTTTTGTGAGGTTAAACACACACTGGAGCCCAGCTGGTGCGCGGGGAGGCGTGGGATTCTCGGCCATACGCGCTAGGCGGTTAAGGGCGAGAATGCCAGTGTAGCTGACGAGAGCTTCAAGTGGCGCGCTCTTCAAAACTCGTCGAGCCAACTGGGAGGATAAAATATTATCATTCAATGTCTCTGGGACAGGCAGCCTGTGCTTATACACACATATATATATTATTGCTAGGTGAACAGGTGCATGAGGTGTGAAGAAATGAGTCCAACGATTTGTGTTCCGCCCGGGAATGGAATCCCGGATCACCCACCGATTGCGAGTCGAGAACGAAGCCAACTGCACTACGACATCCTATCAACCTCTGGAGGTATTACAGGCCATATATACACTCTTAATGGTATACACACACACATTATTATACTATATTATATTATAATATTATATATATATATATATATATATATATATATATATATATATATATATATATATTATATATATATATATATATATATATATATATTATATATATATATATATATATATATATATATATATATATATATATATATATATATATATATATATATATATGTCGTACCTAGTAGCCAGAACGCACTTCTCAGCCTAATATGCATGGCCCGATTTGCCTAATAAGCCAAGTTTTCATGAATTAATGTTTTTTCGACTACCTAACCTAACCTAACTTTTTCGGCTACCTAACCTACGTAACCTAACCTAACCTAACTTTTTCGGCTATCTAACCTAACCTAACCTATAAAGATAGGTTAGGTTAGGTTAGGTACAGTTGGTTAGGTTCGGTCATATATCTACGTTAATTTTAACTCCAATAAAAAAAATTGACCTCATACATAATGAAATGGGTAGCTTTATCATTTCATAAGAAAAAAATTAGAGAAAATATATTAATTCAGGAAAACTTGGCTTATTAGGCAAATTGGGCCTTGCATAGTAGGCTGAGAAGTGCGTTCTGGCTACTAGGTACGACATATTATATATATATATATATATATATATATATATATATATATATATATATATATATATATATATATATATATATATATATATATATATATTATTAAATATGACCGAAAAAGTAAGATTAATAATTCTAACACGAATTTTCTCGATCTCTCTTACGTTTCTTTTCACTGTTGATGGTAATTCAAAGATCAATTCTCCAAAATTCATTTTTATTTCTAGTCTGACGCGACACTTGAGCGCGTTTCGTAAAACTTATTACATTTTCAAAGACTTTAGTTTACAAACACACATAACTAAACTATGTGTTTGTAAACTAAAGTCTTTGAAAATGTAATAAGTTTTACGAAACGCGCTCAAGTGTCGCGTCAGACTAGAAATAAAAATGAATTTTGGAGAATTGATCTTTGAATTACCATCAACAGTGAAAAGAAACGTAAGAGAGATCGAGAAAATTCGTGTTAGAATTATTAATCTTACTTTTTCGGTCATATTTAATAATATATGTCTACAGGAAAGACTGCTACCAAAATATACTAATATATATATATATATATATATATATATATATATATATATATATATATATATATATATATATATATATATATATATATATATATATATATATATATGCGAACAAGCCAGAATGGTCCCCTGGACAATATGCAACTGAAAACTCACACCCCAGAAGTGACTCGAACCCATACTCCCAGAAGCAACGCAACTGGTATGTACAAGACGCCTTAATCCACTTGACCATCACGACCGGACAAAATGAGGTGATAGCCGAGGCTATTTGAACCACCCCACCGCCGGCACTCGGATAGTTATCTTGGGCATAGCATTTTACCAAATCACCTCATTCTTAGGGGCACACGTGAGGAACACAAATGCGAACAAGCCAGAATGGTCCCCTGGACAATATGCAACTGAAAACTCACACCCCAGAAGTGACTCGAACCCATACTCCCAGAAGCAACGCAACTGGTATGTACAAGACGCCTTAATCCACTTGACCATCACGACCGGACAAAATGAGGTGATAGCCGAGGCTATTTGAACCACCCCACCGCCGGCACTCGGATAGTTATCTTGGGCATAGCATTTTACCAAATCACCTCATTCTTAGGGGCACACGTGAGGAACACAAATGCGAACAAGCCAGAATGGTCCCCTGGACAATATGCAACTGAAATATTGGTATTGCAACTGGTATGGCGTCTTGTACATACCAGTTGCGTTGCTTCTGGGAGTATGGGTTCGAGTCACTTCTGGGGTGTGAGTTTTCAGTTATATATATATATATATATATATATATATATATATATATATATATATATATATATATATATATATATATATATATATATATATATATATATATATATATTCTTTCATCGGTTCCTGTTATATGGGAAAACTCAGTGCCAAATGCTTAATGCACAGACTACCCTATTCCAGTAGCTGAAGTTTATAACTTTTTAGACACTCAACCCACCAGGGGACTCGAACACTGGCCAACAAGGTGGCAGTTGCATGCAACTGCCACCTTGTTGGCCAGTGTTCGAGTCCCCTGGTGGGTTGAGTGTCTAAAAAGTTATATATATATATATATATATATATATATATATATATATATATATATATATATATATATATATATATATATATATATATATATATATATTGTACTATGTACAATATATGTAAATATCTCTTTTATATCCCCAGAGTCAAACATAATCTGTATAAACATTATACAAATAAAGGGACCTGGTCTATGGAACTCACTCCCTAATGAACTGAAAAGCTGTCCAACTTTTACCATATTCAAAAATAAAACCAAAAAGTACCTAATTTCATCTTCATAGTTTTCTACCATGGGCTTTATCTTCACACTGTATCTAGTGCTACTCAATCCCCCAATATTTGTACCTAAGCCATATTACTTTAACATTGTAATCTTAGATATCATCCGATATCATCGTTATTGTATTGAGTGCATTTTCTATTGTATTATTTCATGAAACTTTTACTGGAAATGATCCTCATATCACAGCCCGTCCTCCAAAGATCCAAAAGTGATTCCATGCACCCGCCAAACCCCCTGTTTATGAATGAAAAGCGGTTTACACACGACTCACAACTGCTGACGTTCGAACATATCCGGAACAAGTGCTTCACTGACGAATTTTGTTCGAACCACAACGCTGTAAATGCTTCACCCACGTACTACAAATACAAATAATCGCCAACAGAACCTAAACACCTAACCTAACCTAACCTAACCTAACCTAACCTAACCTAACCTAACCTAACCTAATCTAACCTAAACACCTAACCTAACCTATGCCTATATATACACAATATGCTAATATATTATAATATTAATTTATACTTGAGAAAATTCCCGTTTTGAATGAACAGCATGTTAAAATTTATGAATGCGTCTGTGGGGTCGACCGCTGGATGTAATGGACTTGAGTCGAGGACGGGTTGCATATTCTGCTTCAGTGAGCTAGTGTATAGCCCTGAAATGCTATCCTCGTGTACCTAGTAAGCCTCTTAGGGCCAGATTCACGAAGCAGTCACGCAAGAACTTACGAACGTGTACATCTTTCCTCAATCGTTGGCGGCTTTGGTTACATTTATTAAACAGTTTACAAGCATGAAAACTTGCCAATCAACTGTTGTTATTGTTATAAACAGCCTCCTGGTGCTTCGGAGCTCATTAACTGTTTAATAATTGTAAACAAAGCTGCCAAAGATTGAGAAAAGATGTACAGGTTCGTAAGTGCTTGCGTAACTGCTTCGTGAATCTTTATTGTGTATTGTTATTACTGTGCATTATTCTGATCTACTTTTGTGTCAACATTTCTTTAAATTACCTGTAAAAAAAATTTGTTGATTTTACTGTAAATATTCTACTTAAAATTATGTTTACCGGTAAAGAAAAGCTGTAAAATACCTGCTAACATTTTTTATCAATTTTACTGATATAAAAAAAAATTGTGTTAGTTTATAAGGACTTGTCCGAAACGCCATACGTACTACTGGCTTCACAAGAATGTTAATTCAACTTATTTTCTATATTCTCTGTTAACCCCCAATGTAACTTCTTGTATATAAATAAAATCAAATAAATATATATCTATATATGTGTGTAAATCACGAAACTAAACACGTGATTAAAAATGTGACAATGTCAGGAGGAAGAATTGAAACAGGAATTTCCTTAAGTACTTTCGTATATTAATACATCTTCAGAAGGAGTGAAGACTTCAGACTCCTTCTGAAGATGTATTAATATACGAAAGTACTTAAGGAAATTCCTGTCTCAATTTTCCTCCGTGGTCTGACACTGTCATGTATATATATATATGTATATATGCATGTATATATATATGTATATATGTCGTACCTAGTAGCCAGAACGCACTTCTCAGCCTACTATGCAAGGCCCGATTTGCCTAATAAGCAAAGTTTTCCTGAATTAATATATTTTTTCTAATTTTTTTCTTATGAAATGATAAAGCTACCCATTTCATTATGTATGAGGTCAATTTTTTTTTATTTGAGTTAAAATTAACGTAGATATATGACCGAACCTAACCAACCCTACCTAACCTAACCTAACCTATCTTTATAGGTTAGGTTAGGTTAGGTTAGGTAGCCGAAAAAGTTAGGTTAGGTTAGGTAGCCGAAAAAGTTAGGTTAGGTTAGGTAGGTTAGGTAGTCGAAAAACAATTAATTCATGAAAACTTGGCTTATTAGGCAAATCGGGCCTTGCATAGTAGGCTGAGAAGTGCGTTCTGGCTACTAGGTACGACATATATATATTTGTCGTGCGTAAGACAGAACGCACTAATTGGCTTAGTATGCAAGGCCCGATTGCGTAACAGGCAGAGATATCACCGTAAGGGCTAATGAAGTCACTACATTAATGTACTCACTTTAGTAAATTTATTATCAAATTGGTATATTTGATTTATTATTATTATATATTAACAACAAGAATTACTTTATGTTAGTTTAGGCTTTATCAAATTTATGTTAGTATTAACTTAATAAAATCATATCTAATGTAATGGGAAGTTTTAGCAGTCCATAAGAAAATAAATCGAAAAATATATTTCAGGAAAACTCGGCTTGTTAGGCAACTTGGCCTATTAACACGCACATTATTATTATTATAATATTATATATATATATCAGATTATAAGAATTAATTATACCAAATGACTAATCAATAATTAGTACTACTTGGCAACTGGTGCTAGGGCGGTGTTGCCAAGCACATCTCCCCCCGGGCACCAAACACCTATGACCAGCCTTAATCATCTCGTATACACTACATAAAGCTCTTTAGTACGACTCTCTCTCTCTCCCTATTACTTACCATAATGGCTCTCACCGTCCCATTATCTCCACACATTGTTGAGGGGAAAATTATCACGAATAACCGCCATTAGAGGACCTTGTTTATCTAAGTAAACACTCTGATTGGTCGAGTCAACTATGACGTCATGGTGACGTCACCCACCACCTGTTCACCAGAGACTCGGTGAAGAAAATATAAGGCATTCAGGGAAGGGTCCCTGTAAACACTTTCTCTGAACTATTTTTTTTTTAATTTACTTAGCTTAATTTTTTATATATTTTATTTTATTTATATATACAAGAGTTGTTACATTGTTGGAAAATCCTCCCCGGCCAGGATACGAACCCAGACCAAAGCGCGCACCACTGAGCCACTGGGACTGCTAATTATATATTTTTCATATTGTGTAACAGACTATAAATAAATAATTATATATATTCTGTATACAAGATGATACATTGGTTTTGTGAGTATATAACATTCTTGCACATATACACACACATTTTATATATTATATAAAGATTATACCATGTTATATGTATATATGTTTTTGAATATGACCAAAAGGGTAGGATTAATAATTCTAACACGAATCTTCTCAATATTTACGTTTTTCTTCACTGTCGAGTCACTGTCGAGGGTAATTGAAAAATTAACCCGCCAAAATTCATTCTTTTATTTTTGGTCTGATGCCTGAATGCGTTTCGTAATGCTTATTACATTTTCAAAGACTAGTTTATACATAACATACATCATACTTACACTCGTTTTGGGTGAGGTGACAGAACTATGCCAGAACACGAATCAATGGGTATGAAAACATAAGAATGGAGGCAACTGCAGAGGGCCTATTGCCAATTATTGGCCACTATAGGTGGTGGCCCTCAGGGCTGCCTGTCTCCGTCGGGGGCCACTATAGGTGGTGGCCCTCAGGGCTGCCTGTCACCGTCGGGGCCACTAGAGGTGCTGGCCCTCAGGGCTGCCTGTCACCGTCGGGGCCACTAGAGGTGGTGGCCCTCGGGGGGCCACTAGAGGTGGTGGCCCTCAGGGCTGCCTGTCACCGTCGGGGGCCACTAGAGGTGGTGGCCCTCAGGGCTGCCTGTCACCGTCAGGGCCACTAGAGGTGGTGGCCCTCGGGGGGCCACTAGAGGTGGTGGCCCTCGGGGGGCCACTAGAGGTGGTGGCCCTCGGGGGGCCACTAGAGGTGGTGGCCCTCGGGGGGCCACTAGAGGTGGTGGCCCTCGGGGGGCCACTAGAGGTGGTGGCCCTCGGGGGGCCACTAGAGGTGGTGGCCCTCGGGGGCCACTAGAGGTGGTGGCCCTCGGGGGGCCACTAGAGGTGGTGGCCCTCGGGGGGCCACTAGAGGTGGTGGCCCTCGGGGGACCACTAGAGGTGGTGGCCCTCGGGGGGCCACTAGAGGTGGTGGCCCTCAGGGGGCCACTAGAGGTGGTGGCCCTTGGGGGCCACTAGAGGTGGTGGCCCTCAGGGCTGCCTGTCTCCGTCAGGGCCACTAGAGGTGGTGGCCCTCGGGGGCCACTAGAGGTGGTGGCCCTCGGGGCTGCCTGTCTCCGTCGGGGCCACTAGAGGTGGTGGCCCTCGGGGGCCACTAGAGGTGGTGGCCCTCGGGGGGCCACTAGAGGGGGTGGCCCTCAGGGTTGCCTGTCACCCTCGGGGCGACGGACGGACCGGCCAGCTGTCGCATGCACACATTCTGGTCAGGCGGGAAAAATCGATCGAGCGCGGGAGGATCACCTGTTAGATTCCCGCATTTCTTTCCGCCTAATCTTATTAGGATTCAGTTCCCCTACTGGAAGATGGCGCCGGCCGGCCCATGGTGGCCCACGGTGGCCCATGGTGGTCCACGGTGGCCCATGGTGACCCATGGTGGTCCACGGTGGCCCATGGTGGTCCACGGTGGTCCACGGTGGCTCATTGTGGCCCATGGTGGCTCATGGTGGTCCACGGTGGCTCATTGTGGTCCACGGTGGCTCATTGTGGTCCACGGTGGCCCATGGTGGTCCACGGTGGCTCATTGTGGTCCATGGTGGCTCATTGTGGTCCACGGTGGATCATTGTGGTCCACGGTGGCTCATTGTGGTCCACGGTGGATCATTGTGGTCCACGGTGGCTCATTGTGGTCCATGGTGACCCACGGTGGCCCACGTTGGCCCATGGTGGTCCACGGTGGTCCACGGTGGTCCATGGTGGTCCACGGTGGCTCATTGTGGTCCACGGTGGATCATTGTGGTCCACGGTGGCTCATTGTGGTCCATGGTGACCCACGGTGGCCCACGTTGGCCCATGGTGGTCCACGGTGGCCCATGGTGGTCCACGGTGGTCCATGGTGGTCCACGGTGGCTCATTGTGGTCCACGGTGGATCATTGTGGTCCACGGTGGCTCATTGTGGTCCACGGTGGCTCATTGTGGTCCACGGTGGCTCATTGTGGTCCACGGTGGCTCATTGTGGTCCACGGTGGCCCATGGTGGTCCACGGTGGCTCATTGTGGTCCACGGTGGCTCATTGTGGTCCACGGTGGCTCATTGTGGTCCACGGTGGTCCATGGTGGTCCACGGTGGCTCATTGTGGTCCACGGTGGCTCATTGTGGTCCACGGTGGCTCATTGTGGTCCACGGTGGCCCATGGTGGTCCACGGTGGCTCATTGTGGTCCATGGTGGCTCATTGTGGTCCACGGTGGATCATTGTGGTCCACGGTGGCTCATTGTGGTCCACGGTGGATCATTGTGGTCCACGGTGGCTCATTGTGGTCCACGGTGGATCATTGTGGTCCACGGTGGCCCATGGTGGTCCACGGTGGCCCATGGTGGTCCACGGTGGTTCATTGTGGTCCACGGTGGCTCATTGTGGTCCACGGTGGATCATTGTGGTCCATGGTGGCCCATGGTGGTCCACGGTGGCTCATTGTGGTCCATGGTGGCTCATTGTGGTCCACGGTGGCTCATTGTGGTCCACGGTGGCTCATTGTGGTCCATGGTGGTCCACGGTGGCTCATTGTGGTCCACGGTGGCTCAATGTGGTCCACGGTGGCTCATTGTGGTCCACGGTGGCTCATTGTGGTCCATGGTGGCTCATTGTGGTCCACGGTGGCTCATTGTGGTCCATGGTGGCTCATTGTGGTCCATGGTGGCTCATTGTGGTCCATGGTGGCTCATTGTGGTCCACGGTGGCTCATTGTGGTCCACGGTGGCTCATTGTGGTCCATGGTGGCTCATTGTGGTCCACGGTGGCTCATTGTGGTCCACGGTGGCTCATTGTGGTCCACGGTGGCTCATTGTGGTCCACGGTGGCTCATTATGGTCCACGGTGGCTCATTGTGGTCCACGGTGGCTCATTGTGGTCCACGGTGGCTCATTGTGGTCCATGGTGGCTCATTGTGGTCCATGGTGGCTCATTGTGGTCCATGGTGGCTCATTGTGGTCCATGGTGGCTCATTGTGGTCCATGGTGGCTCATTGTGGTCCATGGTGGCTCATTGTGGTCCACGGTGGCTCATTGTGGTCCATGGTGGCTCATTGTGGTCCATGGTGGCTCATTGTGGTCCATGGTGGCTCATTGTGGTCCATGGTGGCTCATTGTGGTCCACGGTGGCTCATTGTGGTCCACGGTGGCTCATTGTGGTCCACGGTGGCTCATTGTGGTCCATGGTGGCTCATTGTGGTCCATGGTGGTCCATGGTGGCTCATTGTGGTCCACGGTGGCTCATTGTGGTCCACGGTGGCTCATTGTGGTCCACGGTGGCTCATTGTGGTCCACGGTGGCTCAATGTGGTCCACGGTGGCTCAATGTGGTCCACGGTGGCTCATTGTGGTCCACGGTGGCTCAATGTGGTCCACGGTGGCTCATTGTGGTCCACGGTGGCTCATTGTGGTCCATGGTGGCTCATTGTGGTCCACGGTGGCTCATTGTGGTCCACGGTGGCTCATTGTGGTCCATGGTGGCTCAATGTGGTCCACGGTGGCTCATTGTGGTCCATGGTGGCTCAATGTGGTCCACGGTGGCTCAATGTGGTCCACGGTGGCTCAATGTGGTCCACGGTGGCTCATTGTGGTCCACGGTGGCTCATTGTGGTCCATGGTGGCCCATGGTGGTCCACGGTGGCTCATTGTGGTCCATGGTGGCTCATTGTGGTCCACGGTGGCTCATTGTGGTCCATGGTGGCTCTTTGTGGTCCACGGTGGCTTATGTTGGTCCATGGTGGCTCATTGTGGTCCATGGTGGCTCACTGTGGTCCACGGTGGCTTATGGTGGTCCACGGTGGCTTATGTTGGTCCATGGTGGCTCATTGTGGTCCATGGTGGCTCATGGTGGTCCATGGTGGCTCATTGTGGTCCATGGTGGCTCATTGTGGTCCACGGTGGCTTATGGTGGTCCATGGTGGCTCATTGTGGTCCATGGTGGCTCATGGTGGTCCACGGTGGCTTATGGTGGCTCATTGTGGTCCATGGTGGTCCACGGTGGCTTATGGTGGCTCATTGTGGTCCATGGTGGCTCATTATGGTCCACTGTGGCTCATTGTGGTCCACGGTGGCTCACTGTGGTCCATGGTGGCTTCTGTTGATCCATGGTGGCTCATCGTGGCCCGTGGTGGTCCACAGTGGCTCATGGCAGTCCATGGTGGCCCGTAATGGTCCATGGTCCAGTCTTTATTTTCTCCGTACCTCAGTTTTAGCTGGTTGTTACTATTTGCGGTGTCGACTTGTTTTTCAAACCGGTGCTGAAAGGTTATTGGTGGAGAGGAGATGAATCTCCACGCTCATTGGCTCCAGAACTTGCCATGTTGCCACATGGAAAGAGTTGTGATTGGATGAGCTGGTAGCTTCTTCACTCTTATTGGCTCTCCCCAGGTGACTGTACATCCTGGCCCCGGTGACTGTACTTCCTAGCCCCGGTGACTGTACTTCCTGGCCCCCGGTGACTGTACTTCCTGGCTCCGGGGCCCCGGTGACTGTACTTCCTAGCCCCGGTGACTGTACTTCCTGGCCCCCGGTGACTGTACTTCCTGGCTCCGGTGACTGTACTTCCTGGCTCCGGTGACTGTACTTCCTGGCCCCGGTGACTGTACTTCCTGGCCCCCGGTGACTGTACTTCCTGGCCCCCGGTGACTGTACTTCCTGGCTCCGGTGACTGTACTTCCTGGCCCCGGTGACTGTACTTCCTGGCCCCCGGTGACTGTACTTCCTGGGCCCCGGTGACTGTACTTCCTGGCCCCGGTGACTGTACTTCCTGGCCCCCGGTGACTGTACTTCCTGGGCCCCGGTGACTGTACTTCCTGGGCCCCGGTGACTGTACTTCCTAGCCCCGGTGACTGTACTTCCTGGCCCCGGTGACTGTACTTCCTGGCCCCGGTGACTGTACTTCCTGGCCCCGGTGACTGTACTTCCTGGGCCCCGGTGACTGTACTTCCTGGCCCCGGTGACTGTACTTCCTGGGCCCCGGTGACTACTTCCTGGCCCCGGTGGCTGTACTTCCTGGCCCCGGTGGCTGTACTTCCTGGCCCCGGTGACTGTACTTCCTGGGTCCCGGTGACTGTACTTCCTGGCCCCGGTGACTGTACTTCCTGGGCCCCGGTGACTGTACTTCCTGGGCCCCGGTGACTGTACTTCCTGGCCCCGGTGAGTGTACTTCCTGGCCCCGGTGAGTGTACTTCCTGGCCCCGGTGACTGTACTTCCTGGCCCCGGTGACTGTACTTCCTGGCCCCCGGTGACTGTCCTTCCTGGGCCCCGGTGACTGTACTTCCTGGCCCCGGTGACTGTACTTCCTGGCCCCGGTGACTGTACTTCCTGGCCCCGGTGACTGTACTTCCTGGCCCCGGTGACTGTACTTCCTGGCCCCGGTGACTGTACTTCCTGGCCCCGGTGACTGTACTTCCTGGCCCCGGTAACTGTACTTCCTAGCCCCGGTGACTGTACTTCCTGGGCCCCGGTGACTGTACTTCCTAGCCCCGGTGACTGTACTTCCTAGCCCCGGTGACTGTACTTCCTGGCCCCGGTGACTGTACTTCCTGGCCCCGGTGACTGTACTTCCTGGCCCCGGTGACTGTACTTCCTGGCCCCGGTGACTGTACTTCCTGGCCCCGGTGACTGAACTTCCTGGCCCGGTGACTGTACTTCCTGTACTAATATGATATACAGAGGCTGTATTAATACCAAGGATATCATACACTTGGCAGAATGTACACAATGTAGTGTGTATGTTATACACTTGACAAGTGGTTATAAGAACTGACATTGTTTTTAAACAATATTGTGAAACATGCCGACCACCAATATATACACCGAGAGGTGAATATATACACACACACCGAGAGGTGAACATATACACACACACCGAGAGGTGAACATATACACACACACCGAGAGGTGAACATATACACACACACCGAGAGGTGAACATATACACACACACCGAGAGGTGAACATATACACACACACCGAGAGGTGAACATATACACACACCGAGAGGTGAATATATACACACACACCGAGAGGTGAACATATACACACACACCGAGAGGTGAACATATACACACACCGAGAGGTGAACATATACACACACACCGAGAGGTGAACATATACACACACACCGAGAGGTGAACATATACACACACACCGAGAGGTGAACATATACACACACGCACCGAGAGGTGAACATATACACACACACCGAGAGGTGAACATATACACACACCGAGAGGTGAACATATACACACACACCGAGAGGTGAACATATACACACACACCGAGAGGTGAACATATACACACACACCGAGAGGTGAACATATACACACGCACCGAGAGGTGAACATATACACACGCACCGAGAGGTGAACATATACACACACACCGAGAGGTGAACATATACACACACACCGAGAGGTGAACATATACACACACACCGAGAGGTGAACATATACACAGAGGTGAACATATACACACACACTGAGAGGTGAATATATACACACGCACCGAGAGGTGAACATATACACACACACCGAGAGGTGAACATATACACACACACTGAGAGGTGAATATATACACACACACCGAGAGGTGAACATATACACACACACACACACACAGAGGTGAATATATATACACACACACCGAGAGGTGAATATATATACACACCGAGAGGTGAATATATATACACACCGAGAGGTGAATATATATACACAGCGAGAGGTGAATATATATACACAGCGAGAGGTGAATATATATACACCGAGAAGAGAATATATACACTGAGAAGTGAATATATACACCAAGAAGTGAATATATATACACCGAGAGGTGTACGCAGCTTCTTGGTGTATATACACTGAGTTTACTCAAGTCCTGGACATTTTCTTTATTGCATTTTTATTTGGTATCGCTCTACTTAATAAAACAATTTTAAGTTAAAACATCCAACTTGGCCTGGATATTCATTTCATTATTTCTTTAAGGCAAGGCCCGAGTATCACAAACCAGGAAGAAAAACAAAAGTAGTTTGCGTGCCAAGTTTGGCATGCATGCCGAGGGCGGCTCACTCCTGGTCCAGGTGGTGGCGACGTGCTCGTACTTTTGTGGCCCAGAGTTGGAGGCTCCATCTTTGCAAACTATTTCATAAAGTAATTACCTAAGTGTATGCACTTAGTGTGGTGCAAGCACCACACACATTCACAGTGTACTTTATATATATATTATATAATATATACTTTTCTGTTACATTTAACAAGAATGCTAGCAAATTATTGATAGCAGCTCTAAGATTAATGATGTGGTGTCAGCCATTACGACCCTCCTGGGAAAATAAAAAAACCTGTGCAATGTTCATAGCATTAAACTAGGATATAAACAACATTAATTTGAGTGATTAATGAACTAGGCTCTCCTGCCCTATACACACACAGTTTTATGGAGCATTATTATTAGTATTATTATTCACATTTTCAGAATACCATAATTATTTAATAGGCTTTTATATGCGACACTGACGAAGAATCGACTTTTGTAAACCCAGTAGTAGGAAGTCATTAGTATAGGATTACATAGTTACCAACAGGAGTCACAATGCCAAAAAAACCATTCAGGGGTGTCCGTGTCACAAGGGGTATTCAAAGCCTCAAAGATCACTCGGGATGCCAATACAAGAGTAAATACAGTACACTATGTGCATTAAGAGATTAAGAGGGGGGATAAACATGGAGTAACTTAAGTATGTTGACCAGACCACACACTAGAAGGTGAAGGGACGACGACATTTCGGTCCATCCTGGACCATTCTCAAGTCGATTGAGAATTGACTTAAGACTTGAGAATGGTCCAGGACGGACCAAAATGTCGTCGTCCCTTCACCTTCTAGTGTGTGGTCTGGTCAACATACTTTAGCCACGTTACTGTGACTCATCGCCTGAACGCAGTAACTTAAGTACAAAGTTTTTCCATTACAAAATAAGCCGTTCACCACACTGAATGTGTGGTGAACGAAATACTTTCAAACGGTATCCTCCCTACGAAGGCATCCCACAATGACTGACAACTATTCAGCACACCAGGACTGCTGTTAGATAGTGGGAAGAATCATAGAGTCTACAGTTATACAGCATACACACGTATAGTTTTCAGTGTACCACAGTGTATATACAGTAAAAGTTGGCTCTACTCTAATTTGTAACTCAATTCTGATTGAGATAAAAGTGCACAATACCTGATGGTTATAAACAGGCACATTACAATCCATCCTGTGACTTGTGAGAATCCTGTGAGAAACAATGGGCACAGTTTCTGTCACCCTGATGCCCTTGTTACCTAGCAGTAAATAGGTACCTGGGAGATAAGTCAGCTGTCATGGGCTGCTTCCTGGGGGTGGAGGCCTGGTCGAGGACCGGGCCGCGGGGATACTAACCCCCAAAATCACCTCAAAATAACTGACTGATGGGTCTTGGTGCTCAATATTTTTTTTTTTTTTTGAGATATATACAAGAGTTGTTACATTCATGTACAGCCACTAGTACGCGTAGCGTTTCGGGCAGGTCCCTGGAATACGATCCCCTGCCGCGAAGAATCGTTTAATAGCACAGTGGTCTAACCTATGAAGTAATGTCTCGGGTACAACTGGACCCTAAACTGCCAAACAATGTACTGTATGGAACAAGAGGGGCTGGTTTTTTTTAGTTCTTGTTGTTGTTGTTGTGCAGGAAAAGGAAGCCTATAAACCTGCCCAAGGATATATGCCACAACAATTCTCTAACTCACAGGCACCTATTTTACTGCTAGTGAACATGTGTATTAGGTGAAAGAAAATGTGTTCAAGTGTTTCCACCTCACCAAGGGACTGACACTGGGTCCATTGGTTACCAGGTCAGTACATAGACCACTGTGCTACAGGACCTTATATACCTTATATGGGAAAGGGGGGGGGGGAGCATACTTTTTGCAAAATTCTCAGCACTTGAGGGATGCAGTCCCAAAAAATCTCTCACAAAATGGTTTTATTTTAAGTAATTTTCCAAAAGAGGCACCAAGCCACAAAGATGAAGTACCTTACACAAAAAGAGGCACCAAGCCACAAAGATGAAGTACCTTACACAAAAAGAGGCACCAAGCCACAAAGACGACGTACCTTACACAAAAGAGGCACCAAGCCACAAAGATGAAGTACCTTACACAAAAAGAGGCACCAAGCCACAAAGACGACGTACCTTACACAAAAGAGGCACCAAGCCACAAAGACGACGTACCTTACACACAAAGAGGCACCAAGCCACAAAGACGACGTACCTTACACAAAAGAGGCACCAAGCCACAAAGACAACGTACCTTACACAAAAGAGGCACCAAGCCACAAAGACGACGTACCTTACACAAAAGAGGCACCAAGCCACAAAGACAACGTACCTTACACAAAAGAGGCACCAAGCCACAAAGACGACGTACCTTACACAAAAGAGGCACCAAGCCACAAAGACAACGTACCTTACACAAAAGAGGCACCAAGCCACAAAGATGACGTACCTTACACAAAAGAGGCACCAAGCCACAAAGACAACGTACCTTACACAAAAAGAGGCACCAAGCCACAAAGACGACGTACCTTACACAAAAAGAGGCACCAAGCCACAAAGATGACGTACCTTACACAAAAAGAGGCACCAAGCCACAAAGACAACGTACCTTACACAAAAGAGGCACCAAGCCACAAAGACGACGTACCTTACACAAAAAGAGGCACCAAGCCACAAAGATGACGTACCTTACACAAAAAAGAGGCACCAAGCCACAAAGACGACGTACCTTACACAAAAAGAGGCACCAAGCCACAAAGACGACGTACCTTACACAAAAAGAGGCACCAAGCCACAAAGACAACGTACCTTAAAAAAAAAGAGGCACCAAGCCACAAAGACGACGTACCTTACACAAAAAGAGGCACCAAGCCACAAAGACGACGTACCTTACACAAAAGAGGCACCAAGCCACAAAGACGACGTACCTTACACAAAAGAGGCACCAAGCCACAAAGACGACGTACCTTACACAAAAAGAGGCACCAAGCCACAAAGACGACGTACCTTACACAAAAGAGGCACCAAGCCACAAAGATGACGTACCTTACACAAAAAGAGGCTAACGGAATATACAAAAAACGGACGCTCAAGAAGTTTCGTGATGTAGAAAAGTAACGACAAAATAAGTGTTGTAAAGATAATTGTAAGGCATGATGAGGCTAAAGCACACCTTGTGGACAAGCTCATGAAGTTTCAAAGCTCTTCATTCAAACTATGATACCAAATCCATGAACCTCGTAGTGACACCGGGTGATGAATCACAGCACTATTTAAAAATGTTGCCAGTAAGCTCACTACACATCGATGCAAGTGGTTGCAATGTCTGGCCGAAGATCATACAATCAATCTCTGCTAACTAATAGTATTACCTGCAATACGAAACCTATACGTTTTTTCAACATTAAATTGCATCTCCCAATCTTGCTGTTCTATCTGCAACCTTACCTAGAGAGTCTAAGTAATTTTGTGTCGGCTTAGCAATTTACTTCTCACCAAATTTTAGTATCATGTTCAAATTTGCAGATGTTGATGTTCAATGCTACATCTATATAGGTGACATATATGGTAAACAAATGAGGTGTCAGAACAGATGTTTTCCCCCACACAGACTTCACTCCATTTATGCCAACTCTCTGCAATCTACGACATAACCAAGTTCTACTCCAAACTAGGCAAGCTCCCCAATACCGTATATCTCTAACTTTTTAGCAAGTCTCAAGAGTATCAAAAGGCTTCACAAAAGTCTAAGACATAGAATGTGGCACTCCTTCCTGCTTCCAGCTGCTCAAAATATATCAGAAAAGAATGAAGATTAAATTTGTTGAAAAATGAGCAGCCCTTCGTAAAGCCACGTGACCCCCGTGTTGGCCGGTCGTGCAAGACCAGAACCTTACCTTACCTGGCGATGATTTCACGGTTCAATTTCCCCGCGGCCCGGTCCTTGAACAGGCCGCCTGGTACAACTAGAACCAGAGCACACCACACACCCACTCCATTTATCACTAGACCCATTTCCAGTCACACTCGCAAAAAAAAAAAAAAAAAAAAAAAAAAAAAAAACACACACACACACACACGCACGCACGGAAGAGAAAACAAGAAAAAATCAACCAAAACACGGTCCAAAGGTACATAAACTGTAGCCGTTACCATATGGAATCTTAGTATATGCTAGGAGGAGAAGGCCTTCGTCGGAAAAGGGTGTGCAGGAGCGCCGCTGATCTCGGAACCGACACAAGGGAACCACAAGCTAGAAATGAAAATAAGGATATCCACCTTCAACATTTTATTCATAAATATATTATGAATATTAACATTCTTTTATTTCACATATGGATAGCAACAAACACTTAAGCTTGTAGCACATCCCCAGCGATATTTGGCTATCAAACAGCAGTAAGAAAATAACAGTACATATTTGGTCTGTCCTCACAAACCCACAAGCAAATATTAGAACAATTTATTATTTAAAAAGGAATTTCATTGGCAGAATATAAAAGAACAGGTAATAAATGCAGAAATAAACATTCTATATATATACCGTATATATATATATATTTATGTTGTGCCTAACAGCCAGAACTGCACTACTTGGCCTAGTATGCAAGGTCCGATTTGCCCAATAAGCCGAATGATTTTCGATACAGAATTTTCAAATATTTCTTTCCATATTAGTTCTTTTCTAACAAAAATATTACTGTATATTAGGAGCATGAATTACTAACTTGGTTATGTTAGGTTATGCTATGTTAGGCTAGGTTAAGAAGGTGAGGGTTAATCAAACTTTTATGTTACTTCTCAATGAAAGTAATTGGTTCTGTTTTAAATCATGTAAAGCTGTATCATTCCACAAGAAAAAGTATTTGAAAAATTAATATTTCAGGAAAATTCGGCTTTTTAGGCAACTTGGCCTATTAGGCCCAACATATATAAATAAATTCGTGACAATAACCCAGATCAACATTAACATCCAATCACAAATGTGTCAAGAACATGTATCACCAGCACAAGAAAGCCCATACCTCAAGGAAAACATGAACGGAAACGAGTTTGGTACGTATCGTCCATGTCAGTTCTGCTTACGTTACTGTGCTGTGTTACTGTGCTGAACAGTACTGCAATTCCAGTCTCGGTACACACACACACAAATGTACACAACGTTCCCAGCAGCTCTGGTCCCAGCTGTACACACAACTCTACAGGTGTTACGGAAGACATGCAGACAAGTACAAAACACGTCTCCCCTTCCTGCAACATGCGGGTTCACTTGCGCCATCAGTAGCAATGTACGCCAGTTATTTTATCTATACATTAACTACCTTGCACCTCAGTTCTTGAGACACCGACTACACCAACTTGGACTCAGTCTCCGCTATAAAAAAGTATGACAAGATTGAGCAAGTTCCAATTGCAACATGGCGTGCCTTTCTCAAACATATCAGAATGGTTATAAAAAAAGAAAAAAAAAGCAAAGCAAAGAATGGAAACTATTACTTTCAGTTCTGTACACGAGGGAATGGCTATGATATTCCTACAGTCAACTTTGGTGTCACAATTGTGTTCGTTTCGTTACAAATGCACCCTAACCGTACGCTTCCATGAATCACAATATATCAGCTTAAATTCTAGGATGGGGATTTGATAGGAAGAATGATCCTGGACGTAGAAATTGATATATAAATAGATTCAATAAATAAATGTTTAATATATATATGTACATGTCATTTAGAAATTCTCATTCTCATTTCAGTCGGCTAAATGCATTAATGAATATCCTCCGTACCAATAATTACCTGGAAAATTGGAAACTACCAATTAAGAATAATTGCAGATTCATTCAGATTACAAACACCTCGTCACTCAGGCATTCAGAAACATCATTATATCACCACTTGCTTTATCAATGTTTTTCCATTTTACCTTCCTCCTCCTCCACCACTACCACGTTACAGTACACACTTGCCCAAGCTGAGGAGGCCATCTTCCATCCCTCAACAACCAACACCTGGCATGGTTTCACCACCTTTATCAAAGTTCTCTATGTAATATTTCTTCCCTCAACAAACAAAGTTTGTCCCGCCACCTCACAGGACACTTCTCCGAAGTTGCGAAGGTAATCTTCCTTCCCCGAACAAGAAGAGACAGACGCGATCCACGATCAGTGAGAGGGCAAAATCGGCCACCAGCACCTTCACCAACATAATGCGATACTGTGGTTGGGGAAGAAAGGTCAAAACGTTGCATTAACAAAGTGTTTTTTGTCAATTTGTTTTCTTGTTAAATTAACAGAAAATGTAACTTTACCTGAAGCAATCCAGTGATCACACATCTATTATGTTACTTGCTAACAGATCACTGAACAGATGCTAGGTACACGCACAGGTCAAATGATTAAGTCAACTCCACACTGTGTTGTTTATGTTCGTTCATTATATATTCGTGTATTTACATACATGGTTTAGCATCCCCCGAAACCTGTGTCATTCCAATTTGACCTTTAAAAGTAGCCGGTCCTATATATCTGTTTACATTTAATAAAAACCTTACAAATAAAACATCTTTATTAAAAGTCTACTGAATTTGGGCCTTTCCATCTCACAATAACATACAAGAGGTCTCTTTTAGAATGTAACATATTAATTAAATTACAGTAAGTTTAAATGTTACACTACGAACTGTAAAAACCACTATCACAGGCCCTTAACATTTTTGGGAAACGGAGCCTAGAGAGTGGTGTTATCCCCCGACACACTTAAAACAGTGGAGATAACACCACTCCATAAAGGAGGGAATAAAGCAGAAGCAACAAAATTATAGACCAAGAGCACTAACATCACACATCATAAAAATCTTTCAGAGTGCTAAGCAAGATCTCAAAACACATCGGAACCAGTGTCGACATAATCTGGACAACAAGGGTTTACAACAATAGAGCACTACCGACTGCCTCTCACAATTGCTTGACTACAAGTACTATGAGTGGCATGGCCTTGGCCTTAGATGCCATGGAAGTAAAACACTGATATACAGTGCAGTGATACACACACACACATTTTGCAAAAAACCTCCGACACGTATGACCATAGTGTTGCCGCACATGAAACACTCAAAAGGCAAAATATGAAGCTTGGCCAAAAGTGCGTATTTACGTGGCATTGCTCCCCGACCCAAGGAGGCTAGTTTTGTTGGTCACTTCAGAGGGCTCTCAAGGGCACCCAACAGGTACATGTTCACATAATAGTGATCCAGCCACCTTGTTCGTCCCAAGTCTCAGTCTCCACTGAAGCAACAATACAGCTACCATCTTTTTTACCATACTTGTGGTATTATAAGATGCAACCCTTATAAGGGGGTCTGATAGCCAAGTGGACAGTGCTTCACATTCATAGTCCTGAGGTTCCGGGTTTGATCCCCGGTGGAGGCGGAGACATACGAGCAGAGTTACTTTCACCCTGATGCACCTGTTCACCAAATAGTAAATAGGTACCTAGGAGTTAGACAGCTGCTATGGGCTGCTTCATGGGAGACGTGTAACAAAAAGGAGGCCTGGTCGAGGACCGGGCCGCGGGGACGCTAAGCCCCGAAATCATCGAGATAACGTCTCAAGATAACCCCACACTAGGCCTGTGCACCCATTTTTTCCAGGATATTTTGAGGAAAGTATTTTCTTTCGTGTGTTTCATCAAGCCAGCCAGCCCCCCCCCCCCCCCCCCACACACACACACACATTTTGACAAGCAAGTGGGAACTTCCAGCAGCCACAATACCTCTCCCAACCTGGCATGTAGCACCTGCTACACCAGAGTTCTTCTGGTGGGGTAATTACAAGACTGTTTTTGTCACCGTGTTAAGCTTAGATGAACATAGGTAGGGTCAGTGTGTGTTTTTGTGATTTTTAGGTAGAGAATTTAGTAATGGTGAAGAATTTACAGATCGAGAACAGTTTCTCACTCGGGTGCAATTAGAGGGCGGGGAAATACATTGTCAGAGTAATGAACCAAGATGCCGATTTTGAGAATGAATTGGTGCGAAGCAAGTTAGGTAAATCTTGCCAGGGACACTGGGATTGGCCGAAATGCATCACTCATGCCCGAGATTCGAGTAAGGCCACACCTGCCGACTGGCACTCCACACCTGTTGGGCAGATCTTGTCAACTTGAAGCTGTGACAGAAGGGCCAAACCATAAGATGATTGTGATAATATTCACCACTGAGTAGGTGCCCAGAAGCTGGTCTCGTAAGACAGTTTCATCCGAGCTTTGCTAAGAAGATTGTGGAAACTGACAAGCATCAGCAGCCGTGTGGTGGACCCAAGGTTTATTTAAACAGTGGCAGACATCACCCGATATCACCGCCATCTAAAAGTTGGCACATAAGCAGCCATCATCTCGCCTAATGTGTGGCTGTATTTAACAAAATTAAAATTTAAGAAAATGATGTAAATGTAAATATTTAAAGCACCTTTATGATAGTATTGATGTTTTCTGCTCTTCAGTCTCAATAGGTTACGTGGGTTGCATTAGTCATCGATTTCGTTCAGGAAGAACGTATACATTTTTTATGGCATGGCAACTCGAGCGAACAGGCTGACCCGAGAGCCAGCACCTCCCCCCCCCCCCCCCAGCAAGCACATATACAAACAAGTGGATACAGGTACATGTAGAAACAAAACATATACATTACCTCTTGTGGGAAGTCCACAATCTCAAACTGTTGCGCGAACTCTGGCACGATGCCGAGGGCGAGGGCCAGAACGACTCCCCCCGAGCCTATGAGGCTATAGAGAAGAGCCTTATTCTCCACTAGACTCTCCATGAAGGGATGGCCCTAGAGAAAAGATGCGTTAAAATTTTGGCTAAAACGCCACGGGCAAACAAACACGTCAATCCTAAACCCATTATCAGATAATAGTGCACAATGGTACAATTTTCAAAGAATATCTGACAAAGTACAGTGCATTTTCCAAAGTATATTTTGCAACAGATTTTTTCTGAATTTTTTGTAATTCAGACAAGACATTCTAAAGAGCTCTGTGGCAAGTCCTACACATTCCTGAATCATCTTTCTGAATAAATTCTGGCTGTAAAATAAACATAAATGGCAAACCACTGCAAGCGGTCGAATAGTTTCAATGTAGACAGACCCTGGTGAGACTACCTTTAATGGTTCGAAAAGTACCCTTATTATCAAATTGCGGGACAAACCCAAAAATGTTTCTTGAACACAGTATAGGAACCAAGCCACAATGTCCTTTGAGTAGTTCGAGGCCACAGTTAAGACTGCTTACTCCATGACAAAGACAAAAAAATGACTCACGCGATAATTGATAGCAAACGTGGATATCTGCAGCGTCATGGAGATAACGTACACGGTGCTATTCAACAAACTGGGCTCGAACTCTTTTTCCAAGTCGACAAACTTTTCTCTGAAACACAAACACACTTGTAAATAAAGTGAACAGTGTTCACTCTATAGGCTAAATACTTTTAAACACATCACCACCACCAAAAGTTGTCCAAAAATCTTTTCTAAATGAACAAAAGGTATTTCAATTCACGTTCCCTTTTTTTGATGTATAATTCCAGGAAATATATTTAAAATTATTCAAAAGATAGGATGATCATATATTGACACACACAAAAGCCAGCCAGTATACTGATCCGATGTAGCTGCTGGAATCATGCAATTACTATACTCAAATAAATGGCAGAGGACAAAGTTCCACATGGAACAAAAATCACGGCACGATGTGATCCAAGAATAGGATGGTGAATGTGGATCATTGCCAGCATTCACTACATGGATCTTTATCCTTTATGTTAATTATCCAAACCCGACACATTCTTCAAAACCACTTCCGGCTCTTAAACCGAGGGACTTACTTAGGGGGTGACCATTCGTTGGCTTGCTTCACGAGGAACACCAGGCAGGTAAAATGGACGGCAAACTGCAGTAGCACCGTCATGATTGTGTAAACGTTAAATATATTGGGTAAGGGTCGCTCTTTACTGAGAATCTTCAAGGGCTGCAAGAAAGACAGATTCATTAACATCCCTAATTATGATTAAGTAATGATCTAAGATACATACGTAAATGCTATAATTTACACTGAATAAATAGTTACCAATTAAGTAGTCAGATTGTTTGGAATCCCAACAGATTTTTGTTTATAGCATACTAAATGATACAGGAGCAGAAATTTGATGCCATTTGTTTGCAGCTTAACACTTTGGCGTGCCCCGCGCGCCACCCCTCAACTGTGCGATTTGGGTCCCAGCGTTTCACGGGAGCGCGCGTTAATTCTGAATAGTGTATACTCTCTTCATCTTTGTCACCTTAATTCTCGTCCTACGAGATTAAATTTGGTATCATTGTGTTCGCAATAGAATTCTCTACAGCACTAAATGCATATAAACTCCAAAAGCCCGGCTAATTACCCGCAGCAAACAGAAAGTGCGAACGAGTTACCCAGGAGCGCGCAAAAGCGATAAAATGTGTTCACTCTTTTCATTCTGGTCACCTCAATTTTCGTCCTAGGTCTTCCATTTTGGTATCAATGGGTTCGCAATAGAATTCTCTAGAGGAACATTAGCATATAAAATAAAAAACCTGGTCACACTCCACCCGCCGACGAGTTGAAGACGGGCCACGCGTTAACCGCGAGTGAGCGCCCAGACGCCTTCCAGCTACACTCCCAATTCCTGCCCACAAATGTTTAGTATTTAGTATTTTAGTATATGTAGTATTATAGTTTAGTATTTTTTGTGTAGTAGCTGTACATCACATAAGCATTGTTGATAGCCATTTGCACAAAATAGATGGTCATTTTCTTCATCCATTTGAGAGTTTTCCTTATGAAGTGATAATATTTGATCATTTGGTCAAAGTGATCAACACCTTTCATGTTTGTATTGTAGTCGCAGATTGCATTCGGCTTGTTGACAGTTACCAAACAGTCCCCCAAAAATTGGATAAAAATCTGATTTTTGGCAATTATTTTAGTGGATGACGAAATGCTGTGTCATCCCCGAGATTACCGACAGTAAACGGATGACGCAATGCTGCGTCATGCCCGGGCGAAAGTGTTAAGTGTTTTCCCAAGTCTCCCCAATTGCTGCTGTGGAAACTGACAAATACTGAAGCATCGGTGCCCTCCCTGCCCATGGTTCGCACCCAACAGTTCTTTGCTTTTGAGGAGAGCCGACAAAGACCCTATCCACTACAAAACAGGGAGCAATTGTTCTTAGAACAGTACAATACAAGTCTAATACAAATGCTATTAAGCTGTAAAATGAGCGTTTAATCGTAAGCATCAAGCGATGGAGTAAACGGACATCTTGCAGACACTAATGACTGAAGAAGGGAGAACCAAGGGTCACGTAAAATTATTAGAAGGCGTTAAATCCAAAGTAAAATATCCAAAAAACGATTAAGGGGGGGAAGGGATGATGCAAAGCAGGGGGAACCTGGTTGATGGGGTTCTGGGAGTTCTACTCCCCAAGCCCAGCCCGAGGCCAGGCTTGACTTGTGAGAGTTTGGTCCACCAGGCTGTTGCTTGGAGCGGCCCGCAGGCCCACATCCCCACCACAACACGGTTGGTCTGGAACGTCTTTTAGAAAATAGTCCAGTTTTCTCTTGAAGATGTCCACGGTTGTTCCAGGAAAGCACCACCTAACTCACTAACAGATATGGTACAGGAAGCAGCAGCAACGACAACTGAACAGCAATACACAGCTGCACATCTCCAGCTGACCAACATAGAGAGACAAAACAACGGGTAAGAATAATTCCTCGGTACTTTATCCTTCCGACTGCCCTCCAAACTCAATCACGTTAAGCCCCACCACCCTCTACAGTTACAACATTCCTGTAGTAATGGACCTAACCTGTCCTCTTAACACTTTCGCACCCCGGGAGTGCGTGCTACAAACTTTAACGTTATGGCCCCGGCGGTGCAGGTAAGCGTGCTGGCGAGCGAGCGGCGACACCGAAATGTGTATACTCATTTCAGTTTTCTTACCTTAATTCTCATGTTGCGTCGTTCATTTTGGTATCACTGTGTTCACAATAGAATTCCCTACAGGGGTATATGCATAAAAGGTCCAAAAGCCCGGTGTGACTTCCCACAGCAAAGCCTAAAGTCGGCAAAGTTACCTGTGAGCGCACAAAATCAGTAAAATGTGTATACTCGTTTCTGTTTTCTCACCTTAATTCTCGTGCTATGTCGTTCGTTTTGGTATCATTATGTTCACAATAGAATTCTTTACAGGGGGTATGTGCATATAAGGTCCAAAAGCCTGGTGTGACTCCCTGCAGCAAAGCCTAAAGTTACCCGTGAACGAGCACCAATTGGCACAGCCGCAACCTAATGTATATACTTATTCAGTTTGATAACATCAATTTTCATGTTACATCTTTCAATTTGGTATCAAATTGTTAGCAATATAAAGGTGAGTATTTTAAAACTAGTCCCATAATAATGGCACAATAAATGGAATTTTAACAAATATTTAACATTTTGGACGCTCATCACCACAAAATTATTTATATGTCGGTCTGAAATGGCCTCTCCAGGGTGCAAAGCCAGGGTAGGTTGATATGGAGGAGAAGCTGTCACCCATGCAGCAGGTCCCCCCCCCCTCTCCACATGTATTCATGTTGATACATGCTCCCCTCTGAATGCATAACACAGCTCAGTACATCCAACATACCATGTAACACATGTTGAAGCAAAACATTAAAAATTTCAATGTGTTTCCATTAAAAAAAAAAAAAAAAAAAGCAAGAAACAAGGGCTATATAACACCTTACCTTTGATCTAGAAATAAATAAGAAGCAAGCTGCCAAGAGTAGCCCCTGCAGCGTGGCCTGGTAGTCCGAGAACTTTATGCCGTCGAGGTAGAGGACCGACTGAGAGTAGGCCAGGATGAGAGCATTCAGGGCCAATATTTTGAACATTTGCAGCGTGGTCAGCAACGTGCATCGGCCCTGCTTGATGATGTGGCACACTGCAACATGTATATACATTTACACACACAGCAAAGACATCATTGCTTCTCAAATATTGAAACATGTTAAAAACTACTATTTCTATGACGCCTAAACCACACGCCAGAAAATGAGATGACGACGACTTCTCGGTCTGTCCTGGACCATTATTATCGAAACGTCTCGAGGTTATCTTGAGATGATTTCGGGGCTTTAGTGTCCCCGCGGCCCGGTCCTCGACCAGGCCTCCACCCACAGGAAGCAGCCTGAGACAGCTGACTGACACCCAGGTACCTATTTTACTGCTAGGTAACAGGGGCATAGGGTGAAAGAAACTGTGCCCATTGTTTCTCGCCGGCGCCCGGGATCGAACCCAGGATCACAAGTACAGCGTGCTGTCCGCTCGGCCGACCGGCTCCCAGTCGTCGTCGTCGACTCGTTTTCTGGCGTGTGGTTTTATCCTAGTAGAAATAGTAGTTTCTGACATTTGAATATTTGAGAAGCAACTATCACTTTGCTATGAGAGTTAAATCTGTATACATGTTACAGTGTAACTCTCAGAGCAAAGTGATCAATGCTTCTCAAATATTCAAATGTGTCAAAATGACTATTTCCATGCAGATCAAACCGCACGCCACAATACGAGGAGAACACAACGTTTCCACCATGATAAAAGACCAGGACGGAGCGAAATGTTGTCGTCTCCTCATTGTGTAGCGCGGGGTTTAGTCTTCATATCTTAAGCCAGGTTATTGTGACTCATTGTCTACTCTTTCTACCCTCAGGGAAGACGACACTACAATATTACACTGATGCAACATCTTTAACAGGTAACCATAACTACTCTGGCAGCTAACCTTCGTCCATATTGAACCCAGCACTTTCAACAACTTTAACTTACAACATAACTACATTTTTTAGGCAAATTGTGGTGGTGGTGGTGGTGATGGCTGGTGGTGGTGGTGGTGATGGGTGGTGGTGATGGCTGGTGGTGGTGGTGGTGGTGGTGATGGCTGGTGGTGGTGGTGATGGCTGGTGGTGGTGGTGATGGCTGGTGGTGGTGGTGATGGCTGGTGGTGGTGGTGGTGGTGGTGATGGCTGGTGTTTGATGGTGATGGTGATGATGGCTGGTGGTGGTGGTGGGTGGTGGTGGGTGGTGGTGGGTGGTGGTGGGTGATGGTGGTGGGTGATGGCTGGTGGTGGTGATGGGTGGTGATGGCTGGTGGTGATGGTGATGGCTGGTGGTGATGGTGATGGCTGGTGGTGATGGTGATGGCTGGTGGTGATGGTGATGATGGCTGGTGGTAGTAATGGTGATGGCTAGTGGTGGTGGTGACGGGGACTGGTGGTGGTGATGGCGACTGGTGGTGGTGATGGCGACTCTCCCGGTGTTCTACCCATTTAGTTTTTAATATTTTTTCCAATATTTTCACTATTACACTTGTCAATGATACAGGTCTATAATTAAGGGGGTCTTCCCTGCTTCCACTTTTGTAGACTGGAACTATGTTAGCCTTTTTCCACACGTCTGCTACAACTCCTGTACACAGGGATGCCTGAAAGATAAGGTGAAGTGGAATGCTGAGTTCTGATGCACATTGTCTCAGATCCCATGGTGAAAATCCATCTGGACCAACTGCTTTGTTCTTACTTAGCTCCTTTAGCATATTTTCCACTTAATCTCTAGACACCTCTATGTGCTCTATGTTGTTCTCTGGAATTCTTATTGTGTCTGGTTCTCTGAAAATCTCATTTTGTACAAACACACTTTGAAACTTTTCGTTTAATGTTTCACACATTTCCTTTTCATTTTCCATGTATCTGTCCCCCATTTTCAACCTCTGAATATTATCCTTTACCTGCAGCTTGCTTTTAATGAATTTATAGAAAAGGCCTGGATCCAATTTACATTTGTCTGCTATACTGTTCTCAAAGTTCCTCTCTGCCTCTCTCCTTATTGACGTGTAGTTGTTTCTTGCCTCTTTGTATCGCTGGTATGTTTGGGGGTTTGGCCTCTTTCTATAATGATTCCATGCGTGTGTCTTTTGATCTCTGGACCTTTCGCAATTTCTGTTGAACCAACCCTGTTTCCTAGGTCTGCATGTCTGTTTTGGTATGAATGTTTGTGTCTTCATCATATATTGTGCAAAATTTGGCATACATCTCATTTACTTCCTTGCCTAGCAACAAGTCTGTCCAATTATACCGAAGAAAAAAATTCTAAGTTCCCCCATAGCGTCCTCTCTTGAAATCGAGTTTAACGACTTGTTTCACTGTCCCCATTCTCTACTAGATTATATCGCATAGCATATTTAATGTCAAAGAGGATGTGATCACTCTTTCCCAAGGGAGGAAGGTACTGGATGCCAAATACCTCTTCTTGTTTCCTGGTGAATACTAGATCCAGTACTGACGGAAAATCCCCTTCCCTCATTCTTGTGGCCTGCTTGACATGTTGATACAAGAATGTCTCCAAGATGAGGTTTACAAATCTGCATGTCCAAATGTCCTCTGTTCTTGCCTCGTAGGTCTCCCAGTCTATTGCCTTAAAGTTGAAGTCCCCCAGTACCAACAATCAAGATTTATCTTTGTCAGCTCTTACCATAATCTCTCTCATGACCATTATGAGACCCTCTCGTTTGTCATCCAGTTCTTCCTTTGTCCATGTGTTGCTTGCTGGTGGGCTGTAGGCATTTATAATTATCAGCTTATCATCTTGATTCCAGACCTGCAATGCCATTATGTCAATATCTCGAGGGTTTTCAAACATTAATTCTCTTACCTTCAGGTGTTCTTTCACCAGCACAGCCACTCCTCCTCCCTTCCTAGTTTTCCTGTCACGTCTCCAAACTGAGTAGCCCTTTGGGAATACGACCTCGTTTAAAATATTTTCTTCAAGTTTCGTCTCTGTTAATGCGACAATATCTGGTTCTTTGAGCTGAATTATATCCTTCAACTCCAATATTTTCGATCTCACTCCTTCTATGTCGGTATATACTATTTTCAGGAATATGTTCCCCCTTCCCTTTGTTCTTTACACCCCTTTCCTTTAATGATTTTGTTGCGTTGTCTTTATGTACCATTTCACAAGCTTTCCAGTCCCTGACTCTTTGTAGAAAAAGGAATTCCTTTCTTCTACATTTCTATTCCCATTCAGACATTTTGTTTCAAGGAGGTTCACTTTCAGCTTTTCTCTGTCCTCTTTTGAGAGGTCTTGTCTTATTGACCAAAGTTTGCTATCCTCGTGACATTGCAATTATCTGGTATTGTGAAGCACTTCTGTCATATACTTCACTCCATTAAACATCACCCTTAAGGGGCGGTTCTTGTCTTTCTCATATTTTCCTTTCCTGCTAAAATCACTGACATGCTCCTTTGAATTTAGGCCTTCTCCTAATCCTACTATTTTATCTATGATTTTCATCTCTTCTGCTGCTCGGTCCACCCTAGATGGAATTTCCCTCTCTAAACATTCAAAAATTATTATGGACTTACTTCTATCTACAGTGTTTTGAACCAGTTTACTGTTGGTTACCAGTTCTTTCCTAATTGCTTGCCTAGATCTGCTTCTTGTTTATCATTTCTGGTTTTGACTTCCAAACACACTTCCTTAATCGCCTCTTTCTCTTTTATAACTTGGGCATACGTCTCTTTCATTTCTTCTTTATACTTTTCTAGTTCTTTATTAACCTCCTCTATAAGTTGTCAGTGAAGTTTCTAGTTGCAGATCCTTGCTTAACTATGTTAGCCCTAAGGCTCCCTTGGAGTTGTTCACCATATGAGTATTTTCTTGTTTATTTCTTCCAAGTCACCACACTTCACTTTCCACACCTCATTCTCTTTCACTAGTTCCTTGGTTTGTTCCTCCTGATTTGTTACCTTGTCCATTAATGCAGTAATAATCTTACCTTGCTGAAGAATACTCCCTTTTAGAGTGCAAAGCTCACTCCTAAGAGCTCCATTGTCCTCTTCCAATTTAAGCACTTTTTCTTCATACTTCTTTTGCATATCCTCAATTATCTCTAACCTGCCAAGAACACCTCCTTTCCTTATATCTTGTGTGGGAGTTTTGTCGCTTAAAACCGTCTCCCATTGAATGGTTGCGAGGTCTACATTTATTTTTCCCAGTCGATCCTCTTATTTTTGAAATTGAATTGATTGAATACTCCTTCTCGCTTGTTGGGTCTCTTAGACCTACTACCATTATTTATGCTAGTTCGCATTTCAATGAGCTTATGGTCTGAGTATGTAGTATCAGAGATTGTAATGTCTCTGATTAGTTCATCATGTTAGTTCATTAGTTAGCAGGCTCATGTCTGGTTTGCGCAACGCGCCTCTGGGTATTTGTATTTTTCACGTTCCATTCAAAACTCTCTCGGCTACATTGGGTTCACACCAGCGTCCTCAGGGCTCTTGTAAACAGACGCCATCTTTAAAAAAAATCGTGCTTCACATTCCTGGGTGTGGGAGCCTCGGTAGTGTGTGAGCAACCAAGGCTGGCGCTCACAGCATGAGCGCACAGCACTGCTGTTCAGCGTGTGACCACAGCATCGCCTAATAATGTCAATATATATATATATAACTTGTATTATTTAGCCATGATAGTGTTATAGAAGAGCCTGAGTGTGATAATGACTGGGTACAATGTTCAAATATCAGTGATTCAATGCTGTTCACGATGTTCACAGCGGTAGCCACAGCACCACAGCATTATTTCGTCCATCTAGGAATCTTCAAATGATTTCTTAGGTTCCTTTTCAAAATAAACGTGTGGTCAATTATTCATTTACAGGAATTAATGACCAGGATTGTGATAATAGCAGGATTGTGGTTATAATTAGCGTTGTGCGTAGTATTGTGGAAGGAGGAATTTTGGTGAGGGAGGAAGGGCGAGAATTGAGGTAGCCTCATTGTGTGTGTGTGGCTGCCACTCTTGTTTTGCTCACCATACTAGCTTAGTGGTTCACTATGGGCAACACATATGTACATGGGTATATAGTGTAATAACAGCAACAGGAGAATGTTGAGAGGAGCTATTTTGGTGAGGGAGATGACGTAATAGTAGCGTCGTCTGCTGTCGGCTGTGTGATTTTTCATGCAGTGTATGGTGGCCACTGTACTGTTTGGACACAATACCGGCTTACTTGCATAGTTCTGGTAAATAAAACATGTAGATAGGTATATAGAACATGTGTAATAAGAACTATAACAGTATGGTGGGAGGAGCAATGTTGGCGAGTAAGATGTTGGAGTGAGGGAGACTGGCTGGGTGTGGCTGCTCTCACTCGAGGTGTTCTGAGTGTGTTGATGGTGAATGTATATAGTGTGTAAATAGATTGTATATATACATAAATTAACATGATACATAGTAAATATGTGCTGCACATGTGTACACAAGTGTCATGCACGTAACACAGTGTCTTCGGACAGTACGGATGTTTTACTGCCATAATATAGTGCACGTGTTCACTATACAAAGGATTAGCACGTAAAAACAAATAAAATGTATTTGGAACTGTGCGAAAAAAAATAAACGAAAATATATTCGCGGCAACTCACGCACCCCGCCCCGAGCGCTCTACTGGCCCCGGGAGCGTACCTCATGGGCAAACAGGGAATGATGACGTCACGTCCCAACTTACGGACCCCATAGCAGCCAAAGTACAATTTCGATTTTATTTTCTACATACCCATACTGAGGGAAGGGTTTCTGACACTTTAAAAAGAAAGAGAATTTTTTCCAGAGAATCTATTTCCTGCGTACTGCGGGGGTGTCATATTTGGAGGCAACGCAGTTAAGGGGTAAAACCTTGAATGTTTGCAAATATGAACGATTGTCCATATTGTATGTCACTTCTGGAAGGTTTTGGTAATTTTCCCTCCTCTCTACCCTGACCCAGGGTGTGTTGTTGTAGCAATGGTTTGTCCAATTTTGGAAGTGATACTGGGGAGTGTGGTAGTCTGTGTAGTTGGGGGGTGTAGTATGTGTGGGCTTGATGACGAACCGTAGTCCAGTCTTGGGTATTTTCCCCTCCCCATCCGTACTCCTGCAACGTTTCTGCTTGTCTGTTTCTCTCTCTGTTTCTGCCTGCCTCTAAAAAAATTTCCAGGGCTATTATATTGAACTTCCTCTCTCTTATATAGCGCTGTGTACCTCTGACTTCGAAATCAGGGCATTGAAGATCGTGGCATTTCCTCTCATTAACTGAGAGTTTGCATAGCTTAGGGTGAAAATATCTACACTCTGTATCAAAACGACATCTGCCTTTCCCTAACATGTTTCAGCAATTCCGTGGGTGCATGAATGTGCATTCCGTGCCTCTGGGCCCATATCTGCACTGTCCTTTTGCCACCTTCCCTACCCTTCACCACCTTCCCTACCCGTCACCACCTTCCCTACCCTTCACCACCTTCCCTACCCGTCACCACCTTCCCTACCCTTCACCACCTTCCCTACCCTTCACAACCTTCCCTACCCGTCACCACCTTCCCTACCCGTCACCACCTTCCCTACCCCTCACCACCTACCCTACCCTTCACCACCTTCCCTACCCTTCACCACCTTCCCTACCCTTCACCACCTACCCTACCCTTCACCACCTTCCCTACCCTTCACCACCTACCCTACCCTTCACCACCTACCCTACCCTTCACCACCTACCCTACCCTTCACCACCTACCCTACCTTTCACCACCTTCCCTACCCTTCACCACCTTCCCTACCCCTCACCACCTACCCTACCCTTCACCACCTTCCCTACCCTTCACCACCTTCACTACCCTTCACCACCTTCCCTACCCTTCACCACCTTCCCTACCCTTCACCACCTTCCCTACCCTTCACCACCTACCCTACCCTTCACCACCTTCCCTACCCTTCACCACCTTCCCTACCCTTCACCACCTTCCCTACCCTTCACCACCTTCCCTACCCTTCACCACCTACCCTACCCTTCACCACCTTCCCTACCCTTCACCACCTTCCCTACCCTTCACTACCTTCCCTACCCTTCACCACCTTCCCTACCCTTCACCACCTTCCCTACCCTTCACCACCTACCCTACCCTTCACCACCTTCCCTACCCTTCATCTCCTTCTCTACCCTTCACCACCTACCCTACCCTTCACCACCTACCCTACCCTTCACCACCTTCCCTACCCTTCACCACCTTCCCTACCCTTCACCACCTACCCTACCCTTCACCACCTACCCTACCCTTCACCACCTACCCTACCTTTCACCACCTACCCTACCCTTCACCACCTACCCTACCTTTCACCACCTTCCCTACCCTTCACCACCTTCCCTACCCCTCACCACCTACCCTACCCCTCACCACCTTCCCTACCCTTCACCACCTTCACTACCCTTCACCACCTTCCCTACCCTTCACCACCTTCCCTACCCTTCACCACCTTCCCTACCCTTCACCACCTACCCTACCCTTCACCACCTTCCCTACCCTTCACCACCTTCCCTACCCTTCACCACCTTCCCTACCCTTCACCACCTTCCCTACCCTTCACCACCTACCCTACCCTTCACCACCTTCCCTACCCTTCACCACCTTCCCTACCCTTCACTACCTTCCCTACCCTTCACTACCTTCCCTACCCTTCACCACCTTCCCTACCCTTCACCACCTACCCTACCCTTCACCACCTACCCTACCTTTCACCACCTTCCCTACCCTTCACCACCTTCCCTACCCTTCACCACCTACCCTACCCTTCACCACCTACCCTACCTTTCACCACCTTCTCTACCCTTCACCACCTTCCCTACCCTTCACCACCTACCCTACCCTTCACCACCTACCCTACCCTTCACCACCTTCCCTACCCTTCACCACCTTCCCTACCCTTCACCACCTACCCTACCCTTCACCACCTACCCTACCCTTCACCACCTACCCTACCCTTCACCACCTACCCTACCCTTCACCACCTACCCTACCCTTCACCACCTACCCTACCCTTCACCACCTTCCCTGCCCTTCACCACCTTCCCTGCCCTTCACCACCTTCCCTACCCTTCACCACCTTCCCTACCCTTCACCACCTACCCTACCCTTCACCACCTACCCTACCTTTCACCACCTTCCCTACCCTTCACCACCTTCCCTACCCTTCACCACCTACCCTACCCTTCACCACCTACCCTACCCTTCACCACCTTCCCTACCCTTCACCACCTTCCCTACCCTTCACCACCTACCCTACCCTTCACCACCTACCCTACCCTTCACCACCTACCCTACCCTTCACCACCTACCCTACCCTTCACCACCTACCCTACCCTTCACCACCTACCCTACCCTTCACCACCTTCCCTGCCCTTCACCACCTTCCCTGCCCTTCACCACCTTCCCTACCCTTCACCACCTTCCCTGCCCTTCACCACCTTCCCTGCCCTTCACCACCTTCCCTACCCTTCACCACCTTCCCTGCCCTTCACCACCTTCCCTGCCCTTCACCACCTTCCCTGCCCTTCACCACCTTCCCTGCCCTTCACCACCTTCCCTACCCTGAAAAACATGGAACATAGTAGAGGGGCTGGTCCCAAACCTGCACAAAGAAATAACATCACATGAGACCAGAAGACATGGCAGGATGTACAGTTGAAGAGCAGAGGTGCAACAGGTACTCTGAGAGAGAACTCTATCAACATCAGAGGCCCGAGACTGTTCAACACGCTTCCACTACACATAAGGGGCATAACTGGCCGACCCCTCACAGTGTTCAAGAGAGAACTATCAACATCAGAGGCCCGAGACTGTTCAACACGCTTCCACTACACATAAGGGGCATAACTGGCCGACCCCTCACAGTGTTCAAGAGAGAACTATCAACATCAGAGGCCCGAGACTGTTCAACACGCTTCCACTACACATAAGGGGCATAACTGGCCGACCCCTCACAGTGTTCAAGAGAGAACTATCAACATCAGAGGCCCGAGACTGTTCAACACGCTTCCACTACACATAAGGGGCATAACTGGCCGACCCCTCACAGTGTTCAAGAGAGAACTATCAACATCAGAGGCCCGAGACTGTTCAACACGCTTCCACTACACATAAGGGGCATAACTGGCCGACCCCTCACAGTGTTCAAGAGAGAACTATCAACATCAGAGGCCCGAGACTGTTCAACACGCTTCCACTACACATAAGGGGCATAACTGGCCGACCCCTCACAGTGTTCAAGAGAGAACTTGACAAACATCTCCAAAGGATACCTGATCAACCAGGCTGTGACTCATACATCAGGCTGCGAGCAGCCGCGTCCAACAGCCTGGTTGACCAGTCCAGCAACGAGGAGGCCTGGTCTACGAATGGGCTGCGGGGTCGCCGAGCCCCGGAATCACCTAAAGATAACCTCAAGGTAACCCTTCACCACCCTTCACTACAATTCACCACCCTTCACCACCTTCCCTACCCTTAACCACCTACCCTACCCTTAACCACCTACCCTACCCTTCACCACCTACCCTACCCTTCACCACCTACCCTACCCTTCACCGCCTACCCTACCCTTCACCGCCTACCCTACCCTTCACCGCCTACCCTACCTTTCACCACCTACCCTACCCTTCACCACCTACCCTACCCTTCACCACCTACCCTACCCTTCACCACCTTCAATACCCTTCACCACCTTCCCTACCCTTCACCACCTTCACTACCCTTCACCACCTTCACTACCCTTCACCACCTTCTCTACCCTTCACCACCTTCACTACCCTTCACCACCTTCACTACCCTTCACCACCTTCACTACCCTTCACCACCTTCACTACCCTTCACCACCTTCACTACCCTTCACCACCTTCCCTACCCTTCACCACCTACCCTACCCTTCACCACCTACCCTACCCTTCACCACCTACCCTACCCTTCACCACCTACCCTACCCTTCACCACCTTCCCTACCCTTCACCACCTTCCCTACCCTTCACCACCTTCCCTACCCTTCACCACCTACCCTACCCTTCACCACCTTCCCTACCCTTCACCACCTACCCTACCCTTCACAACCTACCCTACCCATCACCACCTACCCTACCCTTCACCACCTACCCTACCCTTCACCACCTACCCTACCCTTCACCACCTTCCCTACCTTTCACCACCTTCCCTACCTTTCACCACCTACCCTACCCTTCACCACCTACCCTACCCTTCACCACCTTCCCTACCCTTCACCACCTTCCCTACCCTTCACCACCTACCCTACCCTTCACCACCTTCCTTACCCTTCACCACCTACCCTACCCTTCACCACCTACCCTACCCTTCACCACCTTCCCTACCCTTCACCACCTTCCCTACCCTTCACCACCTTCCCTACCCTTCACCACCTTCCCTACCCTTCACCACCTTCCCTACCCTTCACCACCTACCCTACCCTTCACCACCTACCCTACCCTTCACCACCTTCCCTACCCTTCACCACCTTCCCTACCCTTCACCACCTTCCCTACCCTTCACCACCTTCCCTACCCTTCACCACCTTCCCTACCCTTCACCACCTTCCCTACCCTTCACCACCTTCCCTACCCTTCACCACCTTCCCTACCCTTCACCACCTTCCCTACCCTTCACCACCTTCCCTACCCTTCACCACCTTCCCTACCCTTCACCACCTACCCACCCTTCACCACCTTCTCTACCTTTCACCACCTTCCCTACCCTTCACCACCTTCCCTACCCTTCACCACCTACCCTACCTTTCACCACCTACCCTACCCATCACCACCTACCCTACCCATCACCACCTACCCTACCCTTCACAACCTACCCTACCCATCACCACCTAGCCTACCCTTCACAACCTACCCTACCCATCACCACCTACCCTACCCTTCACAACCTACCCTACCCATCACCACCTACCCTACCCTTCACCACCTACCCTACCCTTCACCACCTTCCCTACCCTTCACCACCTTCCCTACCCTTCACCACCTACCCTACCCTTCACCACCTTCCTTACCCTTCACCACCTACCCTACCCTTCACCACCTACCCTACCCTTCACCACCTTCCCTACCCTTCACCACCTTCCCTACCCTTCACCACCTTCCCTACCCTTCACCACCTTCCCTACCCTTCACCACCTTCCCTACCCTTCACCACCTTCCCTACCCTTCACCACCTTCCCTACCCTTCACCACCTACCCTACCCTTCACCACCTTCCCTACCCTTCACCACCTTCCCTACCCTTCACCACCTTCCCTACCCTTCACCACCTTCCCTACCCTTCACCACCTTCCCTACCCTTCACCACCTTCCCTACCCTTCACCACCTTCCCTACCCTTCACCACCTTCCCTACCCTTCACCACCTTCCCTACCCTTCACCACCTACCCACCCTTCACCACCTTCTCTACCTTTCACCACCTTCCCTACCCTTCACCACCTACCCTACCTTTCACCACCTACCCTACCCATCACCACCTACCCTACCCTTCACAACCTACCCTACCCATCACCACCTACCCTACCCTTCACAACCTACCCTACCCATCACCACCTACCCTACCCTTCACCACCTACCCTACCCTTTACCACCTACCCTACCCTTCACCACCTACCCTACCCTTCACCACCTACCCTACTCTTCACCACCTTCCCTTCACCGCCACAAATGGCTGAAGGGAACATGAGTATGGTAACAATGAGTCACAATAACGGGGCTGAAGATATAATGACCAAACCACACCCCAGAAGATGATGAGATAATGGTCCATCTTGGACCATTAACAAGTCTATTGTCAACATATCTTTAACCAAGTCTATCGATAGACAAGTCCATGTCTATCTCCCTCTAATTCCCACCTAACTAAATATTTATATATGTATGATATATATGTAAGTGAGGGTTCCAAACGTGTCCTTATTATCGGTTATCGTAGCAGCGGGTCTCAGATATTCCTGAGAAGCTTGCCCAACCGTTCTTAAGATGGCAGAACGGATCAAGAAGTTACGCGATGTCTTCAAGTAGACCAAAGATGTATTGGGCGATATGCCCAAGTGTTTCTGGCGGTAGCGAGCCTCGGGCCCGGTGTCTTCCACGGTGCTACTGGCCCATCAATGGGGCATCGTTATGTGTTTGGGAATGATCGCAGCCATCAGCGGCTCCTTGATCATAAGGAAGGAGTTTGTGTGTGTGGATCAGAGCACAGGTGAGAGACCACCGGACGACCTGTAGACTTACTGTGAGTAACACCATGTGTCCGTGGGCTATGACGACGACACCCACAACAGGCGGACTGAATCACCCGCCCATGGCACCTTTGTAGGGTTCCTGGTAGGTTGTGTAGTCTGTCTTGTGGTGGTGCGCGGTGCTGAGACAGGCGCAAACTGCTACTTCTTGAGGACGTTAATGACTGATGCAGAAGATGATGAAGATGAAGAGAAAGGTAGACAGGACAGCAGGGAGAAAGTGGCAGAGTTCCTCCGCTCCCGTGTGGGTAACTTTGGTAATGTTTACGGCTGCCGGTGTGGCATCCACATCTTGGCTGTGGTGGTGGATGTTGTTTTACTTGGCTATCATAGCTATATAGTCCAAGGCAAGACCTTTACCTTGATGGCCAGCTACCCCTGGAAAAGGGATGTAGTAAACTTTAGGGACATTATGTCACTGATATTCGCGCCCTTCGCGAGGTGCGACATTGACAAGGATGACGCCATTTTGGGGCTGACCACACGCAACTATGTGTGTTATAACCCGTTGGCTCTTGTATATGAGAAGTTTTCTCTCATTATTTTTATTTATTTTATAGTTATGTTTGTGTGGGGTTGTGTGACTGGTTCATACATTATGTACCAAGGGAGCCCCTGGGGGCAGCGCTCCCTGCTGGCCATGGGGGGCAAGACCCGCCCCCACGAGGACAGGCTCCTCACCAAGATCACCGCGGGCGACGTCCTTGTTCTCCACTACCTTCGGCCCAGGACAACCGGACGACACTACAGGGAGGTGGTGTCTGGCCTGGTCAACCGTTTGTGTCGCAGGGACACCCAAGAGCCTTACAGGGACACCCAAGAGCCTTACAGGGACACCCAAGAGCCATCCAGGGAGCTCTTGGTCCCCCTATACTCACTCACCCGGGCCAACACAGAGTATACTTCTATACAAATGTTGGACATACCAGACATTTGCCGGGGCGATTCAATATGATGCTCCCGCGACCACTGCCTTACAAAATGCTGAAGCCTCAGGAGGGGGGGGGGGGATATCATTGGAAAGCGCTACGCCATGAAGGGGATTGAACACAGACCTGCAAGAAGCCAGACCCTCGCTCTACCGTCCACCCCAAGTGGTTGGGTTTCGGCCTCGTGAATAAAAGTGAATAAATAACAAAAATAATGTGTGTGTGTGTGTGTGTGTGTGTGTACTCACTTAATTGTGCTTGCGGGGGTTAAGCTCTGGCTCTTTGGTCCCGCCTCTCAACCGTCAATCAACTGGTGTAGAGATTCCTGAGCCTACTGGGCTCTATCGTATCTACATTTGAAACTGTGTATGGAGTCATACACAGTTTACACCACCACCACCACCAGGTGGTGATGGTGGTGGTGGTGATAGCTGGTGGTGGTGGTGGTGGTGATGGCTGGTGGTGGTGGTGGTGATGGCTGGTGGTGGTGGTGGTGGTGGTGATGGCTGGTGGTGGTGGTGGTGATGGCTGGTGGTGGTGATGGCTGGTGGTGGTGGTGATGGCTGGTGGTGGTGGTGATGGCTGGTGGTGATGGTGATGACTGGTGGTGGTGGTGATGGCTGGTGGTGGTGGTGATGGCTGGTGGTGATGGTGATGACTGGTGGTGGTGGTGGTGGTGATGGCTGGTGGTGGTGGTGGTGGTGATGGCTGGTGGTGGTGGTGGTGGTGATGGCTGGTGGTGGTGATGGCTGGTGGTGGTGGTGGTGGTGGTGATGGCTGGTGATGGCTGGTGGTGGTGGTGATGGCTTGTGGTGGTGGTGGTGGTGATGATGGCTGGTGGTGGTGGTGGTGATGGCTGGTGATGGCTGGTGATGGCTGGTGGTGGTGGTGGTGGTGATGGCTTGTGGTGGTGGTGGTAGTGATGGCTGGTGATGGCTGGTGGTGGTGGTGGTGGTGATGGCTTGTGGTGGTGGAGGTGGTGATGATGGCTGGTGGTGGTGGTGATGGCTGGTGGTGGTGGTGGTGGTGGTGGTGATGGCTGGTGGTGGTGATGATGGCTGGTGGTGGTGATGATGGCTGGTGGTGGTGGTGGTGGTGATGGCTGGTGGTGGTGATGATGGCTGGTGGTGGTGATGGCTGGTGGTGGTGGTGGTGGTGGTTGATGATGGCTGGTGGTGGTGGTGGTGATGATGGCTGGTGGTGGTGGTGGTGGTGATGGCTGGTGGTGGTGGTGATGGCTGGTGGTGGTGGTGGTGATGGCTGGTGGTGGTGGTGATGATGGCTGGTGGTGGTGGTGATGATGGCTGGTGGTGGTGGTGATGGCCGGTGATGGTGGTGGTGATGGCTGGTGGTGGTGGTGATGATGGCTGGTGGTGGTGGTGGTGATGGTGGTGATGGCTGGTGGTGATGGCTGGTGGTGATGGCTGGTGGTGGTGGTGGTGGTGGTGGTGGTGATGGCTGGTGGTGGTGGTGATGATGATGATGGTTGGTGGTGGTGGTGGTGGTGATGGCTGGTGGTGGTGGTGATGATGGCTGGTGGTGGTGGTGGTGATGGCCGGTGATGGTGGTGGTGGTGGTGGTGGTGGTGGTGATGGTGGTGGTGGTGATGGCTGGGGGTGGTGGTGGTGGTGGTGGTGATGATGGCTGGTGGTGGTGATGATGGCTGGTGGTGGTGGTGATGATGGCTGGTGGTGGTGGTGATGATGGCTGGTGGTAGTGGTGGTGGTGGTGGTGGTCAACCTTCTCCATACCCACACCTAGGAGGGGGGGGGGGGGGTGCCTACGATGGTTTCGAAGGTGGTTTCTGTTTACTGGAAGTCTTCCAGAAGTGTCCGAGACTACACAAATCAAACATGACGGCTCACATATGGGGTACACATCGAGAGGGGTACACATCGAGAGGGGTACACATCGAGAGGGGTAAACATCGAGAGGGGTACACATCGAGAGGGGTACACATCGAGAGGGGTACACATCGAGAGGGGTACACATCGAGAGGGGTACACATCGAGAGGGGTACACATCGAGAGGGGTACACATCGAGAGGGGTACACATCGAGAGGGGTACACATCGAGAGGGGTACACATCGAGAGGGGTACACATCGAGAGGGGTATACATCGAGAGAGGTCTCCAAAACCCACACCAAGGAAAATGTCAAGGAAGAAACTGAGAGATAGAGTGCAAGAACAAAACACAAATAGACTCAACAACACACTAACCACACTGGATTGAGGAGAGCTTGGACGTGAACGGGGCAGCGATGGAGGCATCTCCTAGCTTCACCACGGGGTTATTCTCTTCCTCCAGTTCCTGAAGAAGTTTCTGCAGCTGGGCATGTGTTTTCATCATTTGCTCCTGTCAACAAAATGAAACTGTAGAGAGATTTGCATGGTATTACAGACTGCGGATTTCGTGGCACACAGGCAAGTAGCTTTATACAAAGTTTGAAGTGCATCGGTGAATTTCGTGCACGTGTGTGTGTGTGTGTTTATCGTGGATTAATGTTAATTCCTGTGTCTACCATACTTTTAAATATGTAACAATTTTCCACACACCCCAATTTTCACTTACAGAAACTAATTTTCATTCACACATAAAAACTGAATTTAAGTACAGTAAGTGTTTAAAATAATTTTGACGGAAATTCAAATTCCACACGAGTTGAGGCCAGGTTATACTTTTATATTGCCAACACACAAACTGTACGTGTTATACTTGAACTGTGTATCGTGGCAACTGTGTGCTGTATTCTTAGGCCGCAAGCTTAAAAGGGCTTAAAATTGAGACCCCCAAAATAATATAAGAGAATAAAGCCTCTCACACCTCCGAACAGGAAGACGTGAGGACTGAAACTCCCAGAAGAATGATAAACCCCTTGGTAACCCCAAAAGGTACCCAAAAGGTACCCAAAAGTCAACCCAAGGGTTGAACCCTAATCCAAGACATAGAGGGAAGGTTACAACCCCTTCCCAACCCTGCAGGATAAGACCCTTTGTAGAAGACACTGCTCCACAAAGGCCCCAACTCTGACTCCTCCCCCCACCACAAGCCCCAGAAGCAACAATCAAGGGCACTGGGCAGAGCCAATGTCCTTGCCCATCACATGGGACAGCACATCAGAATCCAGGGGAGAGGACTCTAAAGAATGGGCTGGCTGGTATGAAAACCCTGAAGCCTCGGCAGGACCAAGAGCCCCAACGGCCTCAATGCCCAATGCAGATGGGATTACCCCAAGCCATCTAAGCCACATCCCGAACTAAACTCTGCCCCAAAGCCTTCAGATGCTTCGGGGCCAGAAAGGAGGAGGTGCAGCCGAGCCCAAGGATAAAGTGTCCCACACCTCCAATTCCAAGTCCCTAAAGACTAACTGGGGCAGCTTCGTGGCACATCCAATCAGACACACACAACCTAGATCACTGAAACCTCGAGCCATGAAAAGCAGTCGCTTCCCGAGAAACCCCGAACGTCATCAGAGCAGAGGGAAGAGATGAAATGGGAACACACACAATGCACAACCCCAAGTCGAGGGTGTCAACCGATCCAACATGACAGGGGCTGATGAAATAAACATTGTCTGGTGGCACAGATGATGTACACCCTTCAACCTCACAATGAGCGAAGGCAGAGTCGACGAGTATAACCATGTGGACTACGGAGCCGGCTAGGGGTTTCCAGGGCCCGAAAGCTTGAGCTAAATGGGAAGCCCAGGCGCTGGGATGCCATGCTGGTGTTCAGTAGTAAATCAAACTAGTTAAAATCACTTGTCTAGAACAACCTACATTGGAGATGAGGAGTCACAATAACATGGCTGAAGATGATGGCCAAACCACACATCAGAAATGGAGAAATGACAATATTTCTGTCTGTCCAGGACCATTATCAAGACACTACTTGATAATGGTCCAGGATGGACTATAATGTTATCGTTTCTCCATTTTCTGATGTGTAGTTTGATCATCAAACCTATCTCGGTGCACTGTAGTGCAGCATGCTTGATACCTGCTTGATGGGGATCTGGGAGTTGTTCTACTCCCCAAGCCCGGCCCGAAGCCAGGCTCGACTTGTGAGAGCTTGGTCCACCAGGCTGTTGCTTGGAGCGGCCCGCAGGCCCACATACCCACCACAGCCCGGTTGGTCCGGCACTTCTCTTAGAAAACAGTCCAGTTTCCTCTTGAAGATGTCCACGGTTGTTCCGGCAATATATCTTATATTGAGTACCCAATGATGCCCCACCTGGATCTGGATTGTACCTGGATGGGGTTCTGGGAGTTCTATACTCCAAAGCCCAGCCTGAGGCCAGGCTTGACTTATGAGAGCTTGGTCCAACAGGCTGTTGCTTGGAGCGGCCCGCAGGCCAAATGCCCATACCCACTACAGTCCAGTGGATATGTAGACCACTAAGGCAATAACCCATGAAAAAAGCATGCGGCAGCCTGATGCATCAGAGGAGAACTGATGATGATACTAGTGACCACCTGCAATCTGGTGTGTCTGAATCTGGGCCCAAACTGAGGCTCGCAGCCTGCGAGCCGCGGACTAACCCTTCCCCCCCCCCAAACTAGTTGGGGGGGGTAAATGACTGAGCTGGATCAAAACGTTTTTGGTTTTTATCTACTTTGGGGGAGTTTTATGGCAATTTTCAAGTCTGCAGGTATAGGAAGTAGTCGGCTGTGGTGTGTTTTGTTTCGCTGACTTTCTGGGTGTCTTGTCTGGTGGTGGCGTATGTAAGAAGAAAAATGCCACCGCTCCCTGCGACATTACACACACAGGAAATGTTAGCTACAAGGGGCTCCCCCAGAAAGGGCCCATATTTTACTCAACAAAATCCTCTATAGCTGGAACTAAAAACAGAGAATTTGGTTTTAAATATGCACAGTAGCTCTTCCAAGGCCACAGCTAGGTAGGTCAGGTTATCTCTTGTTATCTTGAGATGATTTCGGGGATTTTTAGTGTCCCCGCGGCCCGGTCTTCGACCAGGCCTCCACCCCCAGGAAGCAGCCCGTGACAGCTGACTAACACCCAGGTACCTATTTTACTGCTAGGTAACAGGGGCATAGGGTGAAAGAAACTCTGCCCATTGTTTCTCGCCGGCGCCTGGGATCGAACCCAGGACCACAGGATCACAAGTCCAGCGTGCTGGTCGCTCGGACGACCGGCTCCCCGACAGCTATTTCTTGTAATGTTGCCTTCATCTATCAACTTAGTCCCAACATCCTAAACAAGTCCACACATCCTCCGCTTCAGCAAACTTTTGTGCGTTGAATTGGGCGAGTAAATCCGGCAGGTGTTCCAACGGAGATTCGTTGAATCAAGGTTTCACTATTTAGTGCTCAAGACCAATGCACAACAAAAGTCACAATAACACAATTGTACAGCCTCAAGATATACATACAGTATAATGTTACGGGTCAACTTACCTGCTGAGGAGTTAATCTTGGTTGGTTAGGACCAGGTGGAGCAGGAATTTGACCCTTATGCTTTTCCACTCTCCTAGCCAACTTTTTAGCATTTTCTAGCTTTTCTGACATGGCCGGCGTCATGTTATTGCCTGGCTCGTCGCTGCGTTTCTTCTTCTGGGGCGGTCGATCTGGTGCATTCGAAAGAATGGCCACACCTTGGGAACAAATGAACACTTTGTCAGTAAAGTCTATCATCATCATCACTACCCCACCATTTCCCACTTTCATCAGGTGGGGGAGACAAAACAAGGTCAAGTAAGTTTATTGAGACAAGGAAAAAAAAATACATCTCAAAGGGAGAGAGTAGCTTAGGCTATTTCTACCAAACTTGGAGCAGAATAGAGAAAAGTCTACAGAAGCACTTGCCCCACACACACGCAACACAGCATACAGAGGAACACGTGCCACTATGAACCAATAACTTGCCTACAACAGCACGCCCTCTGCTTCCTGTTATGATCTCAGCCTGCAGGAGAAACGAGTCTCCCTTCTTGAGAGTTATTCAGCAAGCCTGACCTAACTAGAAGGTCTAGCAAGTATTGAGGTGATAACGCATATGTAAAATAGTTGGTTGGATATGTGTAACAGTTTGAGATTATGGGCAATGCAGAAGAAAATAGATAAATGACTGGCTAGGAGATGTGGACATTTTGCTGGAGGCTTGAGGCTCGCTTCTGGAGGACCTTGACCTCACTTGAGTGCCAGACATCGCAGGGGGAAGCCGCGCTCCGTTGAGCTCCCGTCAGAAGGGAACCCCTAGTGATATATCTCTAAGAGAAGAGAAGTGTGCAGACGTGCCAGCTGTGGAATCGAGCTGGGGACGTGTGGTCTCAAGTCGTGGACGATAATTAGTGAATATTAAGCCGCCCGGAGGCATTATTGTGGGCTGTGTGGAGCGCCCTGACCAGACGCCGTCAGAGGAAAAGCGCCCTCGACCAGTTAATCTGTGGTAAGCACGATATACGCCAGTTCATAGTGATTGCATTGTAGTTGGTCGTGTGCCCAGCGACAGTAGCGATGTTTATTTATAAGTTAGACATGTTTTAATAAGGCAGAAGGCCTGAAATAGGAGAGTGAAGAGGGAGGAACACGGAGCGACGTCCGTCCTCTCTGAGCGCTGGCGGACGACTGAGGGAGCCTGGCTCCGGATGGAGGAAGACCCTCCCAGCGAGTGAGGACCGCCACCAGGCGAGGTGGAGTATGGACCCGCCCAAAACGGGGGAGTCCACTCTCACTGTATGTAGAGAACAGATAGAGGTTTGAGGCAAACATATTGTGTGAATATTTTTTGTTTATGTGTTAAAAGGGAACATTTTATTGGAGTGTCGATGGGTTGCAGGTTTGTCTTTTGGGGAAGAAGTTGCTGAGAACTTCGAAGCCAGCAGATGAAGTAGCTGATGAGACTCCAAGGTAGTGGAGCAGAGGACCTCGAGCTGTGAGGAGAAGCAGCAGTGAAGAGGAGTGTCACGTGCTTCTGTAGAGGTGGTGAAGCACCATAGTTACTCGAGGAAACTTCATGGTGTAGCAGCCAAGAGAGCTGTGGAGGAGCCTAGCAGAAGGGTGAAGCACCGTAGTTGCTCAAGGAAACTTCATGATAGCAGCCTGGAGGAGCTGCAGAGGATCCTGGTAGTGAAGCCCGGAAGAACCTAAAGAAATAGGGTAGTGAACTTCCAGAGGTGGAAGGGGAAGTTCTGGTGGATTACTAGTAGGGAGTTGATAGTGTTTGGTTGTCATTAGCGTGCAAGACGCAGTGAGAGGTGAGTGACTGTTGGCATTCTTGCGTCAAGGAGTTTTTTTATACTGAAGTATCAATGAACATTTATACTGGTATATGTTATTGCATTCAAATGCTGGTTTTCTATATATATATGTTATCTTGCTGATGGTGTAACAGTGTGTAGGCTTGACCAACTTGAGGAAGTTAATAGTATCAGGTGGTGAACCAGGAGGTAGGATACCACTTGATAAGCTGATAATAGAGTTCTGATGGTATTGGAGTGCAACCTGATTGTGATATTATAGAGTATAGGATTCATTATTATTATATGTGTGTATGTATCGTGTATGTGCTTTCTTCAGTAAATGTGTCACAATTTGCTGGTGTTTGCCCTTGTCCTAGTGAGGCTTCCCAGGAGGTAGTAAAGAAGGAGAGAGAGAGAGAGAAAGAACCATGAACCACTGCTGTGGACAGGGTAGGAGGTAATACTAGTAAGTCATAGGGGGATTGAGGAGATCATATCTCATAAGGAGAGAGTGGGGAGTCACAGCGGCTCGAGTGGGTGTGTGCACGTGACGACGAGGCTAAGTGTTGGAGCCGCATCCCCTGAACGTGTGACGTTGAGCCCCTCTCCAAGAGCCAGAAGCGCCAAGGGTGATCTCCTAGTATAAGCACTCTACCGAGTTGTGGGTTGGGTTGTCCGTAGAGGAGGATCAACGACGACTACACCAACCAACCCACAGTCTATAATAAATTGGGGGCCTGTGTCCGGGAGAGTGAACTGACACACCCACACCCTGTCCAAGAGTGGATTTGTACACCCTTGCTGAAATAGATAAACTGTGTGAACGCAGGTGTATATTCTCTCTTGGGAAGACTCACAGGACAAAGATGGATAAGGTGCAAGCGTTTGTGGAGTCAGGCAAGCCTGAGGATTTAGAAGGTTGCACGAGGGATCAATTGAAACAGATAGCAGAAAAATGTGGCATCAGGTTGAAAGCATCTAAAGTAGCTGGGATGAAGGATGAGATCCTGAGGCAGTTAAGAGCCAAAAGTGAAGCGGCAGAGCAAGGAGCCCAAAAAGGAGCTGAAAGTAGAAAGGAGGATGATGGGCAGGATGACGTGAGATCCCAGGGATCGAGTAGGAGCAGCAAGAGTAGCCGCAGTAGTAGGAGTAGCCGGAATAGGAGCTTGGAGAGATTCCAGTTAGAGCTCCAGATGCAGCGTGAGGACAAGGAGAGACAGTTCCAGCTGGAAAAGATGAAATTAGAACTGCAGATGAAAAATGAAGCCGAGAAGAAAAAGAGAAAGCAAGACTAGAGGTCGAAAAAGAAAAAGAGAGAACAAAACAAATGCAGATAGAAGCGAACAGAACCTTGGCTGAGCAAAGGATTGAACATGGGTTGCCAGAGAGCACCACCCAGGTATCACACCCACCAGATGTTAGGGTTAGGGAGAAGGACATTCCCTTGTTTGTTCCCGAAGAGGCAGAGAGCTTTTTCGAGCACTTTGAAAAAGTAGCCAGCATCAAGGAGTGGCCACAGGAGGAATGGGCCCAGCTGGTCCAGTTAAGATTGACCGGTGCAGCCAGGGAGGCATACACCCAATTGTCACTGGAAGAGTGCCAGGATTATGCCACGGTAAAGAGCAGCATTTTGCGCTCGTTTCAGTTAACCCCAGAAGCTTATAGGAAGCGCTTCAGAGAGATGGTGAAAGTTGGAGCATGTACGTTTGCTGAGACAGCAAGAGATCTGGAAAGACGATTCCAGAAGTGGATTGAGGCTGCTGGAGTTGGATCTTACGCTGACCTAAAGCAACTGATGGTCATGGAGAAGTTCTTGGAGATGATGCATCCCGAAACAAAGTTCAAGATCCAAGAAGCAGGGATAAAGGAGGTGAAAGATGCCGCAGATAGGGCGGATATGATTACTGAAGCGTACAAGAGCTTAAGGGAGAACAGAGTGAGAAGCGAGGCGAGACGCAGCAATAGCAGACCCAGTGGAGTCTGGGGAGGAAGAAGTTTTGGGGGGCAGACAAGCAGACCAGCTAGTTTTAAGCCCCAGGAAGGAAAGTTGCCGAGTCCGCCTGCTGGAGGTAAGCAGGAAAATAAAAGTGTGCAGAGGAGACAAGAGTCCAATGAAGCTCCACAGAGTATGAGTAGTACATCTGGCCCGAGGAACTCCAATACGAGTGGGCAGAGTCAGAGCTACTCGGGGGCGTATAGGAGAGATTTCTCCCAAATGAGATGCTACAAGTGCAACAGATCAGGTCACATGATGCGAGATTGTCGGCAGGGCAAGAGAGTCGTGACCCTGACGACATGTGATCCCCGGAAGAAGTACATTGATGTACAACAAGACAAACCACAGAAGGTAGATTTGATGAACGAGCGGTATAGGCCGTTCATTAGTAAAGGTTGGGTCGGCATAGAAGGTCAACCCGAGGTGGAGGTTAGTATCCTCAGGGATACTGGAGCCAATCAGAGCTTGATTCTGAGAGGCCTAATAAGAAATGATCGACTGTTAGCTGGCAGTAGGAGGATAAAGGTTCATGGGTTGTTGTCTAAGAGTGACATGCCCGTGTGTGCTGTCCAGTTGAAGTCAGATTATTTGTCGGCGGAGGTGATGTTGGGAGTGTGCCCCAACATACCTGTTCCAGGAGTCCAAGTGATCCTGGGGAACGACTTGTGTGGGTCCAAGGTGTTGCCAGAGCTGATAGTAAAAGCTGTGCCGGAGGTGAACCAGAAGGACCGCGGTACAAGTGGAACGCCGGACAAGATAGATCTAGCCAGCATCCTTGAAGATGAGGCAGAGGACAATCAAGTCATCGTATACCCGGCCTGTGTAGTGACAGAGTCGGACGTAGCCGCCGAGGAAGACATTGGAGATGAGATGGCAGTGTCGACTCCACCAAGGGAGGAGGTCAACATGGACATGTCTGGGCTGTTCGACGAAGATCGAGCTCAGAAGAATGAGGATTCGAGGAGACAGGAAGTGAAAATGACCCTACCTGAAAAGTTCAGCGTGAACCGAGCGGACCTGATTAGGGCTCAGAAAGAGGAGTTTATAGATCTAATCAGGGAGGCAAAAGGGGGAAATTCATGTCCGGAGTCCCCCGTGTATTACTACTTGGACGATGATGTACTAATGAGGAAATGGCGACCGGACAAAGCCGGCGCAGATAAGGTATGGTTGGAGAAGCACCAAGTGTTAGTGCCGAAGGAGTTTAGGGCGGCTGTGTTAGAACTAGCCCACTCCGTAGATATGGCAGGGCACTTGGGGGTGAAGAAGACCTTAAATAAGGTGCAGGAGCACTTCTACTGGCCGAACGTATGGAAGGAGGTAAAGAAATATTGTAGGACATGTTTGGCGTGCCAACGTGCAGGTAAGCCGGCTCCGGCTATACCAAAGGCACCCTTAAAGCCCATACCGGCATTTGGCGAGCCTTTTGAGAGAGTCTTGATAGACTGTGTAGGTCCGTTGCCGAGGACCAGAAAAGGCCACGAGTACTTACTGACCATAATGTGCACGGCCACCCGTTTCCCTGAAGCAATCCCTCTGAGAAGAGTGACGTCGAGAGCCGTTCTGGATAGACTACAGAACTACATTGCGTGGGTAGGAATGCCCAAGGTTATCCAGACGGACCAGGGGAGTGTCTTCCAGTCGAAGTTGTTTAGGGAAACTGTGAAAGGATGGAGAGTAGAGCAAGTGCGCTCGTCACCGTATCACCCTCAGTCGCAGGGAGCATTGGAGCGTTTCCATGGAACGCTAAAGAGCTTGTTGAGGATATACTGCGCTGAGGAAGGGAGTAGTTGGGACGAGGCATTACCATCCGTGTTGTTCGCCATCAGGGATGCGGTAGTAGAATCACTCGGATTCACCCCATTTCAACTGGTGTACGGACACTCCGTGAGGAGCCCAGTGGGCGCGCTGAAGGAGCAGCTCACCGTGGATAGGCCTAAGGTGGACGTGGGAAAATATGTGAAGACTTTTAGAGAGCGACTCTCTAGGGCCAGAGATTTGGCCAAGGAAAATTTGAGGACATCCCAGGCAGAGATGGTAAGGTACCACGACAGGAAGGCGAAGGGCAGGAAATTTCAAGAAGGAGATCAGGTGTTAGTCTTACTACCGGTAAAAGGAAGTATATACGAGTCGAGATTTTGTGGACCATATACCATCCAGAAGGCATTAGGGGATGTGAATTATATAATCCACATGCCAGATCGTCCGAGGAAGTCACAGGTTTGCCACGTGAACATGATAAAGAGGTACTATGACAGAGATAAGCCTCTAGGCGATGAAGAACCGATGGAAACCCCATTGCAGGCGACGGTGCTGTGTGGAGGAGACGGCAAAGGAATAGAAGAGGAGAACTGTAAGTTAGAGAGGGCCGATGGCGCGAAGATATCAAATACAGAAAGCCTGGCCAAGATAGGTGAGCGTCTGGGTCATTTGGAGGATGACCAACGCCAGGAGCTAGTGGAGATCCTACGGAGGAATAAGTCGTTATTCACGGACGTGCCTAGAAGACACCGCGGAACGGTGCACGAAGTGAATGTGGGGAGTGCTGAGCCCATCAAGCAGCACCCTTACAGAGTTAACCCGGAGAAAGCAGCGGCAATGAGAGCAGAAGTGAAGTATCTGCTAGATAACGACTTGGCAGAGGTTAGCGACAGTGACTGGAGTTCGCCGTGCCTCCTCGTGAAGAAGAGTGACGGCACGTACCGGTTCTGTACCGATTATAGGAAAGTGAATGCACTCACGGTCGCTGACTCGTTTCCGATACCGCGCATTGACGATTGCATAGATCGGATTGGGAGTGCACGGTATGTCTCGAAGATAGACCTGTTGAAGGGATACTACCAGATTCCCCTGTCTGAGGAGGCCAAGAGGATCTCAGCGTTCGTGACTCCCGACGGCTTGTACCAATATAAAGTGGTGCCGTTCGGAATGAAGAATAGTGGTAGTTGTTTTCAACGAGTAATGAATCAGGTATTACAAGGCGCGACCGGATGTGCAGTGTACATCGATGATATTGTGGTGTTCGCTGATTCCTGGAAGGATCACGTGGATCGACTTTTAGATTTGTTCGATCGTTTGGAGAAGGCCAACATGACGATCAACTTGGCAAAAAGCGAGTTCGGGAGAGCCCGCCTGGAGTACCTTGGATATATAGTAGGGCAAGGCGAGGTTGCTCCGGTAAGAACAAAGGTGGAGGCCATTGACAACTTCCCGGTGCCCAGGAGTAAGAAAGAATTGTTGAGATACCTCGGTATGATTGGATATTACCGGAAGTTCTGTGAAAATTTCTCCACCATAGCCGCTCCTATGACGAGTTTGCTATCAAAGAGCAAGAAGTGGGAGTGGAATGGAACAGCACAAGAAGCGTTTGAGAAGACCAAAAGACTGTTGACTGGGGCACCTGTACTAGTGTCGCCAGATTTTGAAGCGCCGTTTACGTTATTTGTAGATGCCAGTGATATAGGGGCCGGAGCTGTACTGACGCAGCAGAATGATGGAATTTACCGCCCCGTGTCCTTCTTCTCGAAGAAGTTCGTTAAGCACCAGAGGTCGTACAGTACAGTCGAGAAAGAGACTTTGGCCCTGGTGATGGCATTGAAACATTTTGAAGTGTATGTGAGTGGGGGAGGACACCCAGTAACGGTGTATACAGACCATAATCCCCTAGTTTTCCTGAAGAAAATGAAGCATGCAAACCAGAGATTAACCAGATGGTTTTTATCGCTCCAAGAGTATGACCTGGTGATAACGCACATAAGAGGGCGAGACAATGTAGTGGCTGATGCGTTATCTCGAGCCTAGCCACTAGAATAACTCTCAAAAATAAGGGGAGGGGAGTGTTATGATCTCAGCCTGCAGGAGAAACGAGTCTCCCTTCTTGAGAGTTATTCAGCAAGCCTGACCTAACTAGAAGGTCTAGCAAGTATTGAGGTGATAACGCATATGTAAAATAGTTGGTTGGATATGTGTAACAGTTTGAGATTATGGGCAATGCAGAAGAAAATAGATAAATGACTGGCTAGGAGATGTGGACATTTTGCTGGAGGCTTGAGGCTCGCTTCTGGAGGACCTTGACCTCACTTGAGTGCCAGACATCGCAGGGGGAAGCCGCGCTCCGTTGAGCTCCCGTCAGAAGGGAACCCCTAGTGATATATCTCTAAGAGAAGAGAAGTGTGCAGACGTGCCAGCTGTGGAATCGAGCTGGGGACGTGTGGTCTCAAGTCGTGGACGATAATTAGTGAATATTAAGCCGCCCGGAGGCATTATTGTGGGCTGTGTGGAGCGCCCTGACCAGACGCCGTCAGAGGAAAAGCGCCCTCGACCAGTTAATCTGTGGTAAGCACGATATACGCCAGTTCATAGTGATTGCATTGTAGTTGGTCGTGTGCCCAGCGACAGTAGCGATGTTTATTTATAAGTTAGACATGTTTTAATAAGGCAGAAGGCCTGAAATAGGAGAGTGAAGAGGGAGGAACACGGAGCGACGTCCGTCCTCTCTGAGCGCTGGCGGACGACTGAGGGAGCCTGGCTCCGGATGGAGGAAGACCCTCCCAGCGAGTGAGGACCGCCACCAGGCGAGGTGGAGTATGGACCCGCCCAAAACGGGGGAGTCCACTCTCACTGTATGTAGAGAACAGATAGAGGTTTGAGGCAAACATATTGTGTGAATATTTTTTGTTTATGTGTTAAAGGGGAACATTTTATTGGAGTGTCGATGGGTTGCAGGTTTGTCTTTTGGGGAAGAAGTTGCTGAGAACTTCGAAGCCAGCAGATGAAGTAGCTGATGAGACTCCAAGGTAGTGGAGCAGAGGACCTCGAGCTGTGAGGAGAAGCAGCAGTGAAGAGGAGTGTCACGTGCTTCTGTAGAGGTGGTGAAGCACCATAGTTACTCGAGGAAACTTCATGGTGTAGCAGCCAAGAGAGCTGTGGAGGAGCCTAGCAGAAGGGTGAAGCACCGTAGTTGCTCAAGGAAACTTCATGATAGCAGCCTGGAGGAGCTGCAGAGGATCCTGGTAGTGAAGCCCGGAAGGACCTAAAGAAATAGGGTAGTGAACTTCCAGAGGTGGAAGGGGAAGTTCTGGTGGATTACTAGTAGGGAGTTGATAGTGTTTGGTTGTCATTAGCGTGCAAGACGCAGTGAGAGGTGAGTGACTGTTGGCATTCTTGCGTCAAGGAGTTTTTTTATACTGAAGTATCAATGAACATTTATACTGGTATATGTTATTGCATTCAAATGCTGGTTTTCTATATATATATGTTATCTTGCTGATGGTGTAACAGTGTGTAGGCTTGACCAACTTGAGGAAGTTAATAGTATCAGGTGGTGAACCAGGAGGTAGGATACCACTTGATAAGCTGATAATAGAGTTCTGATGGTATTGGAGTGCAACCTGATTGTGATATTATAGAGTATAGGATTCATTATTATTATATGTGTGTATGTATCGTGTATGTGCTTTCTTCAGTAAATGTGTCACAATTTGCTGGTGTTTGCCCTTGTCCTAGTGAGGCTTCCCAGGAGGTAGTAAAGAAGGAGAGAGAGAGAGAGAAAGAACCATGAACCACTGCTGTGGACAGGGTAGGAGGTAATACTAGTAAGTCATAGGGGGATTGAGGAGATCATATCTCATAAGGAGAGAGTGGGGAGTCACAGCGGCTCGAGTGGGTGTGTGCACGTGACGACGAGGCTAAGTGTTGGAGCCGCATCCCCTGAACGTGTGACGTTGAGCCCCTCTCCAAGAGCCAGAAGCGCCAAGGGTGATCTCCTAGTATAAGCACTCTACCGAGTTGTGGGTTGGGTTGTCCGTAGAGGAGGATCAACGACGACTACACCAACCAACCCACAGTCTATAATATTCCTAAGTAGAGCGGGTGCTTCCTTCCTTCCCAACCCCTTCATTAACCCTTAAAAGCGCATCACGTCATATGACGTGTTGGACGTTGTTCCAGTCAACTGCCCATCACGTCATATGACGTGTTGGAGTACTACGCAAGATTTAAACGGCCCGCGGATACACGGGGTTCACCACACCTTCATCAAGGCTCTTGTAAACAGATGCCATTTTTTTTTTAAATCGTGGGCCAAACTCCCGGGTGTTATTGGCCTCAGTATTGAGTGAGCAACAAAGCCTGATGCACGCAGCATGAGCTAACAGCACTGCTGTTCAGCTTGTGACCACAGCATCGCCTAAAAATGCCAAAACATACTTGTTCATGCTATTATGTAGCGATGATATTATTACAGAAGACCCCTGACTGTGATAAAACTGACCAGGGTTCTGATAATAGCAGGATTGTGGTGATATTTAGTGCTGTGCGCCATGGAGCGAGGAGTAATGCTGTGGGAGGGAGGGTGGTGGCGATGTCTTCTGACTGTGTGTGGCCACCTTTTATTGACTGCACTCACCATACCAGCTTAGTGGTTCGCTATGGTGAACACAAATGTAGATACTTACATATAATGTGTGTATAGAGAATATAAACAGCAAGAGAAGGTTGGGAGCAACCATTTTGGTGAGGGCGGTGGCGTCATCTGCACGACACCACCGTGCAGACGACAGTGTTGTTTACTGGTTACCACGATGGTCTTTGGGCACCATACCGGTTTATTTGTACACGTATGGTGAATAAAACAGGTAGATATTTATATATAATGTGTGTATATAGCGTAATAACACCACACAGTATTGTTGGAGGAGAAATATTAGTGCGTCTGGCCTTGAGGGCGGCAGCCATCAGCTGACTGCGTGAGGTCCTACGTCTTTGTGCCTTTACTCACCATACAAGCTTAGATGTACAGTTATGGTGAACAAAACATGTAGATACTTATATATAACGTCTGTATATAGTGAATTATAGCAAAAACAGTATTGTGGGAGGAGAATGTGGGTGAGTCAGATGACTTGAGGGAGGGCGGTAGTGGCTGGCTGGTAAACGGCGGTCACTCCTCGTTACTTTTTGACTTATAATAGCTACTTAGTGGTTCATTATAGTGAACAAAACATGCAGATACTTATATATAACCTGTGCTTATAATGTAATAACCGACGAAGTATTTGTTCACTGATTGATGAACATAATTGAATCAACAATATGCACACCATATTTTTGAGTACAGCGATGATTCACTCATTTTATTATATAAATATATCAAACTACACACTATTGAATATTACAGCAAAAAAACTATGAAAAATCAGAGACCTTGATATAATTAGGTAATTATCTCTTTGTGGCAACTCCGGCCTGACAGCTGGCAAGCAACAGATCGCCTGGGACGCATGCTGAGTCAGCGCCTATTTTTTGCCAGATTTCCCCGCCCTATAGCGGGCAATATATGCCACTTACGATTTTTTTTATTATTTTTTCCGTGATCAGTGAACACAAATTAACATGTTAGGAAGAAAAAATAATTTTTTTTTTTCAAAATTACATGCGCCTGTGGGGAAGAAAGGATATTATACCCCTAGCATGTTAAGGGTTAACCTCAGCATACAGTGCTCCTACCCCCCCCCCCTCCCACATCGTAAGACCGGATACACAGTGTGTTACCGTCTTGTACCCCCATACACAATGGCTCGTGATCACCACTCTCTTGCACCCACATATACTGCGCTCTCCAACTTCACAACTGAATTTTAATTATATCAATGGTGAAATATTAAGAAACTGTTCATGACTTTTGTGAGACCAAAATTGGAATATGCAGCAGTTGTGTGGTGCCCATATCTCAAGAAGCACATTAATACACTGGAAAAGGTGCAAAGGCATGCTACAAAATGGCTTCCAGATCGGAAAACTAATTATGAAGAGAGGTTAGAAACATTAATATGCCAAAGCTAGAGGATGGAAGAAAGAGGCAATATGATCACCACTTGCAAAATAATGCAAATTTATCAAATTAACAAAGGAATTCCTGAACCTGGCAACCACAAGAATAAGAGGACATAGATTTAAGCTAAGGAAACTAAAGCGCCAAAAAGATGATAAAGTTTTCTTTTGCAAACTGAGTGATAAACAATTGGAACAAGAGAGAAGGTAGTGGAAGCCATAACTGTCCATAGTTTCAAAGTGTAACATGACAAAGAGTGCTGGGAAGACGGGACACCACGAGCGTAGCTCTCATCCTGTAACTACACTTAGGTAAGAACCCTCATGTAATTGCACACACGCACACAAAATAGTAAAAGGAATCTACCAAATTGACAGAGGAATTCCGTAAACGGCAACTTCAAGAACAAGAGGTCATCGATGCAAACTAAGGAAACAATAGTGCCGACAAGTATTAGAAAGTCCTCTATTACCAATAGATGTGGCAGACAGCTGGAACCAGTCAAGTCAGAAGGAAGTAGATTCCAAAACTAAGATTGACCCACCAGCATCATTTGACAATGCTGATAAGACGGAACACCACAAATATAGCTCTCATTCTGTAACTACACTTAAGTAATTATACAAAAAAAAAAAAAAAAAAAAAAAAAAGTTGAATGTAATGAAACTCCTCTTTCTGGATGGGCCTCGGCGGCTACCTGTAACTAGCTGCCTCGTGATATACCTTAAGACAATTGACCCCATGATGAATATGACATCCTAAGATGCAACACGTACTTTGAAACATTTGAAGCTCCTGCTGGGACACGGTGGTCCCAATCAGTATTTGGGACATTAGTAAACATCTGCCACCTGGGAAAAGTGACTTACAATTTCTGGGCTATTTTTCCTATGCTCAGGACACAGCTTTTCACGACAGAGGAAGACATAAAATTGGTTTTGAATGAATTTACTTTTTTTTTTATGCACAAAAGGTAATAATTGATTTATCCTATGAACTTTCAAGGGTTAATTAACTAAGCTTTAAACTCTTGTGTTGGTATGTTGTCCAGTATATAAAATGATAAGTTTCATTTTCTGGGAAGGAAAGTTTATACAGTACTTGGGTTTATCGAGACCTTTCCCCAGGATCTAGCCCACAACAGTTGCCCAATGCTAGGGTACCTTGCCATAATTTTCAGGGCTCGACGTCCCCGTGGCCTGGTCCTCGACCAGGTCACCAGGGGGGGTATATATAAACAGTATCCCATTTCCCATTTATGAGGGCTGGGGATGCATCAGATTGGAGAAAAGGGGGATGGGGGAGGGAGGGGGGGTGGAATAATACACAGTCCTGAAGAGAAATATGATTATGTACGTTTAAAAATAAGATGAGGCTATTTTTACCGTTATTGCAAAGAGATTTGGTAAAGATGAATTCCCAGCCTAATTCTCCCAACCAATATTATGCAGGCAATGTGAGGCCAATTGCTATGCAGTGCGGCGGTGTGTGTGTGTGTGTGTGTAGGGGGGGGGGGTTGTAGATTGTCATCGTATCACATTAATATTAAACGAGAGATTAATCTGCTTACCACAGTGAGCATGTTTCAGAGCACCCACATCGTTTGTCCCATCTCCACACATCAGTGTTGTGAAGCCTAAACTTTTATATGCCGTTATCACAAATTCCTTCTGTTTGGGGGCGACGCGTGCAAATACCCGCACGTGAGGAAGGATGCTCCAGAAGAAGTGGGTGTGGTGGTCTTTCAACCATGTGAGGCCCTGGTAACAGAAATTAAGTTGTCTATTAGCAGCAATCTACGTATATGTGCCGATATTGTAATGTTTACATGTTCATAGGACAATTTCCACTTGTTTATCTGTGAACCAATACAGTATATATATAGTTCGTATGCCTCAGACTTGAATGGTTCCTATACTTATATTCTCTGTACTTTTGTATGCATGCTCAGTACAGCATTTTTTTTTTTAATTTCCTCTACTTAAAACCAGGAATTGCACATATACAGTATTTTTAGAGAGAGTGGGGGCTGACATCAATGGTAAAAATGATCTACTCATTTCTGCTAAATCAAACAGTGTTTTAAGCATGTAATAATCCGCCTACTGTTATTGCTGACGACTTGTTACATACAGTGACATGACCCCAAGTGACCCAAGACACGATTCATCTATAAGGCTGTACAAAGGTATCAACCCCCCAGAGAGCGCGTGCCTGGCGAGTCAAGACGACACAGCTTTGATCCAAATGTGGGGTCTCAAGATTTGATTATTTATTATATACAACATGTCATTTGTCCACATAATCCCACTCAATGACACCAGGCAGAAACAGCCTAGAAAGATTGACTATCACGCTAATTACATGTCAAGTACCAGTATCAAGTATGGTACTAGCCAAGTATCACTGCTACACGTCAAGCATCTCGAGTGACAGTTGCTGTTACGGGGAAACATTTTCCTCCACCAAATCACCATTCATCATACCTCAATTTAAGCTCATTGTTAGTTAAACTACAAGAGACTTAAACACCCCAATCCTTACCTCTCCTGTCACACAGAAGTCGTACGTGTTGAAGAACTCGTCGAGAGCGTTCTTTCGGGGCACCACATTCATCTTGATGACCTCGTCGATGCTCTCCCACCCCCAGTTTCCTTCACCATAGTCCTGTCCAAAAACAAAAATAAAGACAAATTTTTAATAAATGTAGTAATCAGATTATCCTCTCATTAGTAATAACGCAATATGATGACCCCCCCCACCAAGACAGGACTGCCACTGCGACGTGAATCCACATTGGACAAACGTACATATCAACGAACGGTATGTTACAAACGCCAAAATTTCAGTATTTATAGCAACTATTGGTTGAATGTATGAAAACGGACTATTGTACCAAAAAACACAACAAGTTATGGAACTTCCATTTTTCACAAACCAATCATATTTTTTTAATGAATTGGTTGATTCTGTCAAACAAAATGTGACATCATGCAAGAGAGAGAGAGAAAGGGTTGTAACCCGTCCTCGTACACTCACCTGCAAAATAAGTGTGGCCGGTTTCTGTGTAAATTTCAATTCCTTGGCCACATGGCACGCAGTTAGGGAGTTGTCACCGGTGATCATCACAGCCTGCCAATACAACACAGTTATTACACGCACCATTGAAAACCTTAACAGTTCTGTACCCAATTCACTCGACCAATATAAATAACTTTCTTTGCAACAATGTATGATTTAACTACATTAGATCATTCCCCACTCCCCAAACAAACAAAATTTGATTTAGCCGAAACCAGGAAGTAGGATTAATTCTGTATTCTGATTTAGACTACTCCACTTCCAATGAAAGCTAGAGAACAAATAAACAACACAATTTAGTAAATAAAGTACCTAATTCCGAATTAGGCACTAATTCCAAATTAGGCACTAATTCCAAAGTAGGCACTAATTCCAAAGTAGGCACTAATTCCAAATTAGGCACTAATTCCAAATTAGGCACTAATTCCAAATTAGGCACTAATTCCAAATTAGGCACTAATTCCAAATTAGGCACTAATTCCAAATTAGGCACTAATTCCAAATTAGGTACTAATTTCAAATTAGGCATTAATTCCAAATTAGGTGTCAAATTCCAAATTAGGTACAATTCCTAATTAGGTACTAATTCCAAATTAGGTACTAGTTCCAAATTAGGCACTAATTCCAAACTAAGTACTTAAAGGTACTAAAGGGCTATTTATTGCCTGGGCTAAAGGGATCTTTATTACTTGGGCTAAAGGGCTATTTATTGCCTGGGTTTTATATGTGGCTATTTATCTTTGTAGCCTGCAGGATCTCACAGCCAGGCTGATCCAATATCTCCAGCCAAAATGTGTTACACAAAAATGATGTTACTTTAGAGTACAGTACTGTACTGTTGACGCTCCGGAATTCAAATAACAATGCCCCCCCCCCCTCCCCCAATCGAAGTTAACTGGACATTGAACTTTCTTACCAACAAAGTCAAAATATTAATATGTTTGAAGTTTTTTTTGTATCGCCCAACATCACTCGTACCTATCCACATGCAACACACTCGTAATGTACCTAGTTACTTCTACCATTTACAGTACTTGAAAATGATCAACATTGACTCATCCAGGTTACTCGGAGATTCAGGCTATGGGAATTTGAAACTAAGTTCTTACAGTATTGGGACCTAATACCATATCTGTACAAGTCCGCCCAAACACTTGGGCTGGACAGTAGAGCAATGCTCTCACTTCATGCAGGTCGCGATCAATCCCCCAACCGTCCACCAAGTAGTTGGGCACCATTCCCACCCGGTCCCAAATCCTTATCATGATCCCTTCCAGGTGCTATATAGTTAGCACACTTGGAAAGATAGGTGCTGCGAAAGGGCTGGAACCAATCGTATTGGCGTTTGGCTTTCCATTGGAGACTTTTGGCGCCGTGGAGAGAGAGGGACCTGCTGCTTGGGTAACAGCTTCTTCCCCGTATCAACCTACCCAGGCTTTGCTCCCTAGAGAGGTCACTCCAGACCCACAACCAGAGCAAAACTTCATAGTCTCCCGAGACTAATAGATGCCTACTACTATAGTCGTAATAGCCTGGCACTTTCCCGATAATTCCTTCCCCTTCCCTAGTACAAGTACTTACGGCATGTGAGCTTTGCAGCACCTCTCTGATGACCTCCTTGGAATCCCGCTTGAGGGGACACGAGATGATGATGAAGCCAGCGAAGGCCAGATTACATTCCAGCCTCTCTCGGGTTGTCTCGCGCACCTGCAAACGAAGTAAACCCAGAGTCAAGGTATCCCTCTCCTTCTGCTGAAGTTTACATTTCAGCTTTAAGCAATTACAACTGATCAGGAACAACGACCTGCAAAGGCCATCTCCTTCAGCTAAAACAACCTAACCTCCAAAAATAACAGTACTGTACTTAGAGCAACTATTTGGTCAAACATTTTTGTCCTAGGCCTAAATAAGCAATCTTAGGTCTAACATATGCTATCTGTGGCCTAATTTGATACGCACACACGTGTTATATACTTGACCTAGACACTTCCCTGTTTTTTGGTGCACGTTCTACAAAATTAATACAATACTGTAGTACTTAAAGTGATCTGCATTTGCTGCAAGTGTCCGTTTCTGTATGTTCGACCGACAATGCTTGCTATGAACACTATCACTCCTGAAACTCTCTATCCAAGTGCTAGTAGAATTTCCATAATGGCTTGGTGCTTTCTCCTGACAATCACCTTACCTTGCCTTCGGGAGGATGGGTCACACTAACGATGTCGAGTTTGGGGGTCTGCTGTGATCAGAAAAAAGTAGGGGTAACGGGAGAGACATTCAACTCGCTCAGAACGGGGCAAGGGCAGGGTGTACTCTGCCTGTGTCTGCCTGCCTGTGGGTCATGGCCTCCTTGGAATCCCACAAATTCCCATGCGAATTTGTTCATTGACATTTCTCGTTGTGATTTCTTTGTGTATTGAATGAAGTACAATATTCAGGATTGAAATCAGAGATAGAACTATTTGGTTGACAGAGCCCGAGTGCATGGAGGGGGGGGGGGGGGGGAATTGTGTGTAACCCCGGTTAGGCTTCAGTGGAAGCCTCGGGATCCTTGTCGGGGCAGTAGCACTCTGGGTTGCAATTCTTATACCGTGTCGTGGTACAGTTGACCAGAGCGCGTCTGGGAACATCCAACACATAGGTTCGAACCCTCATCAAGAGTCCTTGTGAATTGCATCGTTTATGGTGTTATAATATACGTTTAACTATTTTAAATGTAGATGCCAGACACTACTGTACGTATTAACTTTCAGCAAAATATGGCCACCATATTGTAGACAATTTGGAGGAAACTAAGATTGGACTGATATAGGACAGGGAAAATATTGGACAGAAAGAAGGAGAGAGATTTGAACTGACAGACAGGAAAAAGACGATTCTCCTCCAAATGCAAAAATCCCTCCTGAACCGAGGAGAAGATTTCTCAAAGTTTGGTACAGAGATGCCGCCCACAGTACTTACCTCAGCATGTGACAGTTTGCCAAGTTCTTTCCTTCCAAGAGCCAAGACTCTTGCTCCACGCCGGGACAGTTTAAGATACACGTTATCGTAGTTTGGCGGCAGGGAAGAAAACTGCAAAATGGAAGCATATAAATGTAAAAAAAACAAAATCTCAGAACACAAGGCACTAATTAAAAACAAAAATAAATGTTTTGAATTGTGAAACTTTTCTTGTAATCAACTGTAAAATTTGCGTTTCCTTCTTAATTAACCCTTTAAGTGCGCTCCACATCATATGATGTGTTCAGTGACTTGCAGTAACTGATGTGTTCAGTGACTTGCAGTAACTCGCGCTACACATCATATGATGTGTTCAGTGACTGCAGTAACTTGCGCTACACATCATATGATGTGTTCAGTGACTTGCAGTAACTTGCGCTACACATCATATGATGTGTTCAGTGACTTGCAGTAACTTGCGCTACACATCATATGATGTGTTCAGTGACTTGCAGTAACTTGCGCTACACATCATATGATGTGTTCAGTGACTTGCAGTAACTTGCGCTACACATCATATGATGTGTTCAGTGACTTGCAGTAACTTGCGCTACACATCATATGATGTGTTCAGTGACTCGCAGTAACTTGCGCTACACATCATATGATGTGTTCAGTGACTCGCAGTAACTTGCGCTACACATCATATGATGTGTTCAGTGACTTGCAGTAACTTGCGCTACACATCATATGATGTGTTCAGTGACTCGCAGTAACTTGCGCTACACATCATATGACGCATTGGAGTACTACGCAAAATTTAAACAGCCCGCGGACACACGGGGTTCACCACACCTTCATCAGGGCTCTTGTAAACAGACCCCCTTTTTTTTTTAAATCGTGGGCCAAATTCCCGGGTATGAGGGACCTCAGTATTGAATGAGCTACCAAGCCTAACACACGCAGCATGAGCTCACAGCACTGCTGTTCAGCTTGTGACCACAGCATCGCCTAATATACATGTTCATAATATACCATAATATACATGTTCATGCTATTATTTAGCGATATTACAGAAGACCCCTGACTGATAAAAATGACCAGGATTCTGATAATAGCAGGATTGTTGTGATAATTAGTGCTGTAGTGGGAGGAGTAATCTTGGTGGGGAGGGAGATAGCACTGTCTGCTGACTCTCTGTGACCACCTTTTACTGTCTGGACTCACTATACCAGCTTAGTTGTTCGCTATGGTAAACAAAACATGCAGATACTTATATAATGTCTGTATATAAAAGCAAAAACAGTATGATGGGAGGAGAATGGTGGCGAGTCAGGTGAGGTGAGGGAGGGAGGGAGTGGTAGGCAGTGGCGGGCTGCCACTGCCACTCAGCATACCAACTTAGTGGTTCGTTATTGTGAACATGAATGTAGATACTTATATATAACGTCTGTATATAGTGAATAAAAGCAAAAACAGTATTGTGGGAGGAGAATGTGGGCGAGTGAGGTGTTAAGGGAGTGAGTGGCAGCGAGTGGCTGGATGGTGTGTGGCGGGCACTCCTTGTTACTTTTTGACTCGTAATAGCAACTTAGTGGTTCGTTATGGTGAACAAAACATGCAGATACTTATATATAACCTGTGTATATAGTGTAATAACCGACAAAGTATTTGTTCACTGCTTGATGAACATAATAATTGAATCAACCATATGCACACCATATTTTTGAGTACAGCAATGATTCACTCATTTTATTATATAAATATATCACACTACACATTATTGAATAATATTACAGCAAAAAAACTACGAAAAATCAATCAAGAGACATTGAAATAATTAGGTAATTATCTCTTTGTGGCAACTCCGGCCTGACAGCTGGCGAGGAACAGACCGCCTGGAACACATGCTGAGTCAGCGCCTGTTTTTTTGCCAGACTTCCCCGCCCTATAGCGGGCAATATATGCCACTTACGATTTTTGTTATTTTTCCCATGATCAGAGAACAGAAATTTGATCAGAGAACACAAATTAACAGGTTTAGAAGAAAAACAATTTTTTTTTTTTTTTTTTTGGTATGCACCTGTGGGTGACAAATGCTAAATAGCCCGGAGCCACTCAAGGGTTAATTAACCCAACCACTTGGGCTGGACAGTAGAGCGATGGTCTCGCTTCATGCAGGTCAATGCTCAATCCCCAACAGTCCAAGTGGTTGACCACCATTCCTTCCCTACCCCGTCCCATCCCAAATCCTTATCCTGACCCCTTCCCAGTGCTATATAGTTGTAATGCCTTCATGTTGCTTTCCCTTGACAATTCCCTTCCCTTCTTTCTTAATCTCTCAAAATGCATGTAAACCAAAATTTAAACAAATTACTTAAAAAAAAATGCACTTGTACTGCAGTTAAACTTGAAAGAATAAACAATAACAATCCTAACACAAAAGACTTATCTACACAACAATGAAGCAATTGCTCAAGTTCAACTGCGCCTGATCAAACTTCGCTCTGTGTCTTATGCTTGCAAAACTTACGCGTGCAACCTTGTAATCTCACTGATGCATGCACCATTGGCAACAACAAGTCTTCATTGTGTTTCTGGTGCTGTGTAGTTAGGATAATAAGAGATGTGAATCACTTTGAAACACTGTGAACACCGGCAGTGGGAAAAGGGGGGGGAGGGCATACTGTGAACATCTGGGAGGGGGGGGGGGGGAGAGAGGACCAATTTTGAAAAACATACTGTGAACCACTGGGATGGGGGGGGGGGGGGGGAAACATTTATAATTGGGATACAATGTTACAAAATGACATCTATCAGAGAAAATAGACTTTACACAATAGGGAAAATAGACCTTACACAACTTACAAATTATGTGGAAAGGAATTACAGAACTCTTATAAATAAGGAGACCTAGGAGTGGTTTTGGAGAGTAAACTGTCACAAGAGGAACACACAAAGAACATTGTGAGAGGAGCATATGCGTCGCTTTCCAACTTCAGACTTGCTTTAAATTATATGGTGGTGAAATACTAAAGAAACTGTTCATGACTTCTGTGAGACCAAAATTGGAATATGCAGCAGTTGTATGGTGCCCAAATCTCAAGAAGTACATAAATAAACTGGGAAAGATAAAACGCCATACTACAATATAGCTTCCGGAACTAAAAACAGAGTTACAAGGAAAGACTAGAGGCGTTAAACATGCAAAAACTAGGAGAGGTGATATGATCGCCATTTACAAAATACTAACATAAATAGACCAAATTGACAAAGAGGAATTCCTGAAACCAGCAACTTCATGAACAAAAGGACACAGATTCAAGCTAAGGAAACAAAGCTGCCAAAAAAAACATGAGTTTTCTTTCACAAACAGAGAGGTAGATGGTATGAACAAGCCACGTGAGAAGGCAGAGGCCAAAACCGTCAGTAGTTTAGAGCATTATACAACGAAGAGTACTGGGAAAACGGGACACCATGAGTGTAGCTCTCATCCTGTAACTTCACTTGGGTAATTCCAGACCCACCCCACACGTTTCACAATTCTCAAAGAAATTGACAGGATATATAAAGATAAACTGTTTAACACTGGTGGGACGCGAACAAGGGGACACAGGTGGCAACCGAGTACCCAAATGAGCCACAGGGACGTTTGAAAGAACTTTTTCAGTGTCAGAGTAGTTAACGGATGGAATGCATTAGGCAGTGATGTACTCACCTAGTTGTGCTTACAGGAGGTAGAGCTCTGGCTCTTTCGTCCCGCCTCTCAACTATCAATCAACTAGATTCCTGAGCCTACTGGGCTCTATCATACCTACATTTGAAACTGTGTATGGAGTCAGCCTCCACCACATCACTGCCTAATGCATTCCACCTGTTAACTGCTCTGACACTGAAAAAGTTCTTTCTAATGTCCCTGTGGCTCCTTTGGGTACACAGTTGCCACCTGTGTCCCCTTATTCACGAACCAACCGAAACTCCATACACATTTTCAAGCGTAGATATGATAGAGCCCAGCAGGCGCAAGAATCTGTACACCAGTTTATTGACAGTCAAAAGGCAGGACCATAGAGCCAGAGCTCAACCCTTGCAAGCACAACTAGGCAAGTACACACAACCCATGGAGACTCACCATAGGCCTGAGAGTTTCTGGTGCACCCTTGACAGTCGCCAAATACACAACGTCGGCAGATCCCGACTGGGTGTACCCGGTGATGACCGACATGCGTTTCAACTGTGAGGAGAAATGGAAACGGTGGAAGATCTTCATCCCAGGAGCCTTTCCCTTCCGTGGAATGACAGCTTCACCTGTGGGGGAAAAGCATCAATGCCGAGAACAAGGCAGTGCACACAATAACATGTCTGGTAAGACAATAATAACCGTTCACAAAATGGCCAAACATCATTAAATTCCATTTCAAAAGCATATAAATCCTCATTAATCCCAATAGGATTAAACACTAACCAGTATTAATTAATCCTTGGGGAGGGGCAGAGGGAGGTGGGGGAAAACAAATTATAAATTCCTGTTAATTGCAATTTGTTTACAGCGCAGTCAACCCGCAGTCGCTGCTATTGTCGGGCAGCTCCATACCACCTATAAACAACTGCACTGCCCTTTCTATTGCCTCCTTTTCTGTTTTTGCACATAAAACAGTTTTCTGACTGTATCGTACACTTTTACTTATGTGCTGGTAAGGAGGATTAGCTCTTGGGTTTGACTTTTTCCCTCTCACCAGGGTATTCGTTCCAATACTACTCTCAATTGATTATACTGTAATTGTAATGTCTAACTTCAAGGCCGTATATTGAAGTGGCTTCAGCTGCCACTTCCTCGAGTATATTCCTCCACCACACGGATCAGAAACATCTCTCACCTTACAATATTTGTCATGGTTTCATGACTTTTGGCTCCACTGTATTCTTCAGTTGCATCAAATAATCAATTACTGAATGATTACATAGGGGGTTACAGGCTCACCCAGGACCCTCAAGTCTCGTACTGGAGGATCTTCATGGAGATGGAAGATGCTCTCCCTTCTCACACGTTGCAGTAACAAACTGGCGGTAGTCTAGCGTCCTTTTCACCTCCATGCATCTTTCCCCTCCACGAGGGTCGTCATCCAACCATCCGTCTTCGTGGCCAACACGTACCATTTCCCAGATATGGAGAAAAATTGATATTTTCTACATGTCTGCCTCCACGAGTTACTGGTTGGGGCGTGGCTTTGATTTGTACGATTATGGGGTGAAACAGCAGCTTTTTTTTTTTTTACAGTGGTAAATAAGAGAATGGACCGACTCATCTGATCAATCTCTGAACTAAGCCAAGTATCAGTAATTCTGCTGCTGATGCTCTGCTGCTCTGCTGATGCTACTGCTGTCTGTTGATCCTGCTGCTGTTTGCCAATGCTGCATGTTGACAACTTGCAGGCCTGTTCTGCATCTCATTCCCACTCTCCTGCTGGTATCCTGCAGTGTCGTCAGGTTGTACAGTATACAATCCCCCCCCCCCTCCATCTAGGACTGAAAGCCTGCACTTTGACTTATTACGGTCCCGTTCCGTCTCCCCTCCCTCCTACATCACCTAGGGCCAAGTACTGATCATCTCTAATGATGCAACCAACAACAGTTGCCTAACTCTCCAGTAACAGTTATAATGGTATGTGACCGGAGGCATCTGGGTACCTTCCCCCGGCATGCGAGCCCCACAACTGTCGCCTCAAAGTTACCTGGAGAGGGTTCTGGGAGCTCTGGCAGCTCTTCTACTCCCCGAGCCCAGCCGAGGAGCCCCAAGCTCGACGAGTGATAACTTGGTCCAACAGGTTGTTGCTTGGAACAACCCTCAGGGCCACACATCCAATAGAGCCTCGTTGGTCCGGCACCTCTGATGTTCGGACAGTGCTCTCTAATTGTGCCTATAGCACCTTTATGCCTCACTGGTTCTATTCTACATTTCCTTCTGTATCTTGGGCTCCAGTACAGCATGGTGTTATTCCCATGTGCCAATCTGGCCTTCCAGTATCTTCCATGTATTGCCTTACTCATGGGTACCAATTTTACTGCTAGGTGAACAGAGGCATCAGGTAAAAAGAAACATGTCCAACTATTTTGCTCCAGCCTGGTATTGAACCGTAATCCCTTGGTTGTTAGCCGGGGATGTAGACCACTGTGCTGCCGTTTACTCGTGCGGATCTTTTCAATAATTTAATCCTACGAGTCTTGATAACCTGCATTTTTATCTTTCACAAACTCCAATACAAACTTAACAGCCAAGGCCCCTTGTCTAGCCTGTCTTCTTACATAACTTATCATATTTACACGAGAATATGATAAGACTCGATAATGGTCCAGGACGGACCGAGACATCGTCGTTTCTGCAGTTTCTGGCGTGTGGTTTGGTCATTGTATCTGCAGCCACGTTATTGTCACTCATCGTTTACAGGTTTTAATGTAAAAAAAAATTAAAGTACAACATTAAAAATCAGAGCAGCTCGCAAAATGCATCCTTGGTTGGGTTTGGTTCAGTCAATATATTACCTCAATTTAGTAACCTAAATGCTAAAGAGGACAGGCTGCCCTGCCACCCCTTCATCTCAAGTGTTCCTCCTCATAACTGCCCGACAATATTGCAACATTCTTCATACCTAACAACACGGCACTGCGCTCCAGACTTGCAGAGTTTGTGCAACGGAGCCAACCCTACCTTTAGTGAGGGTCCAGTCAATGGCTGCCAGAGTGGCCTTCTCCTGCGGGTCTCCCACTAGTCCATCCTCCAGCTGAACCAGCGAGTGACACGAAGCTACAACCTGTAGATCAAGACTCATTAGTCCACCACATTTATTTGTTCAACACTCACTCACTCACTCACTCACTTTCTCTCACACTCACTCTCTTTCTCTCACACACACTCACTTTCTCTCACACACACACTCTTTCTCTCACACACACTCTCTTTCTCTCACACACACACTCTTTCTCTCACACACACTCTCTTTCTCTCACACACACTCTCTTTCTCTCACACACACTCTCTTTCTCTCACACACACTCTCTTTCTCTCACACACACTCTCTTTCTCTCACACACACTCTCTTTCTCTCACACACACTCTCTTTCTCTCACACACACTCTCTTTCTCTCACACACACTCTCTTTCTCTCACACACACTCTCTTTCTCTCACACACACTCTCTTTCTCTCACACACACTCTCTTTCTCTCACACACACTCTCTTTCTCTCACACACACACTCTTTCTCTCACACACACACTCTTTCTCTCACACACACACTCTTTCTCTCACACACACACTCTTTCTCTCACACACACACTCTTTCTCTCACACACACACTCTTTCTCTCACACACACACTCTTTCTCTCACACACACACTCTTTCTCTCACACACACTCTCTTTCTCTCACACACACACTCTTTCTCTCACACACACTCTCTTTCTCTCACACACACTCTCTTTCTCTCACACACACTCTCTTTCTCTCACACACACTCTCTTTCTCTCACACACACTCTCTTTCTCTCACACACACTCTCTTTCTCTCACACACACTCTCTTTCTCTCACACACACTCTCTTTCTCTCACACACACTCTCTTTCTCTCACACACACTCTCTTTCTCTCACACACACTCTCTTTCTCTCACACACACTCTCTTTCTCTCACACACACTCTCTTTCTCTCACACACACACTCTTTCTCTCACACACACACTCTTTCTCTCACACACACTCTCTTTCTCTCACACACACTCTCTTTCTCTCACACTCACTCTCTTTCTCTCACACTCACTCACTTTCTCTCACACACTCTCTTTCTCTCACACACACACTCTTTCTCTCACACACACTCTCTTTCTCTCACACACACTCTCTTTCTCTCACACACACTCTCTTTCTCTCACACACACTCTCTTTCACACACACACACTCTCTTTCACACACACACTCTTTCTCTCACACACACACTCTTTCTCTCACACACACTCTCTTTCTCTCACACACACTCTCTTTCCTACAACTTTGATAGTAAATCTATAAAGCTACGACCAACAATGAGTAATGAACTTACAAGAACGTGATGTGTCAACGAAAATACTGAAGCTTCAATACTCCTAAAATTTACAAACAACATCAGTTTTGGTCCGTGGGAAGTGTTATTTACCAATTGCTTGTTTCTCCAAAGTACAGAAAATGGCTATTATTCCTCTCAAACTTTTCTTTGACCTTTGCCTAAGACAGCTTAGGAAAGATGTCTCGACGGTACCTGAAGGAGGCTGCCGACTTATGAAACAATGCGTCACAGCATTAACCCTTCCACTGCACGAGTCGTACAGGCATGACTGCGGCATATCCAACCAACCTGCACCAGTCATCTAGATAATGATTTAACATACTAAATAACATTTGAAACTACTACAAGTACGGGGGGGGGGGGGGTGAAGAGGGCTCACGTCGGCTATCTCAGGCCTCTCAGTAAACAGAGGCCATTTTGAAAAAATAATCATGGAAACCCCTGCTGGATGTGAAGACCTCAACACTGTGGGAGTAGCCAAGGGAAGCATACACAGCAACAAACTAACAACGCCGCTCTTCAATTTGTGTCCACGGTATCACTTAAAAAATTACGAAATATACGAGCAATGGCTATTACTTTGCCATGATAGTATCATAGTAGATCCTGACTGTGATAAAGATGACTGTGATAAACACTACAGGTACAATTTTCTGGTATCAGTATAACACAATGTTGTTTATGATGTTCACAATCTGAAGCAGATCGCCACAGCACTCTGCCACCGTGTGATGCAGACAGCTATGACACACTGCCACTGTGTGATGCAGACAGCTATGACACACTGCCACTGTGTGATGCAGACAGCTATGACACACTGCCACCGTGTGATGCAGACAGCTATGACACACTGCCACTGTGTGATGCAGACAGCTATGTCACTCTGCCACTGTGTGATGCAGACAGCCATGTCACTCTGCCACTGTGTGATGCAGACAGCTACAGCACACTGCCACTGTGTGATGCAGACAGCTATGACACACTGCCACTGTGTGATGCAGACAGCTATGACACACTGCCACCGTGTGATGCAGACAGCTATGACACACTGCCACTGTGTGATGCAGACAGCTATGTCACTCTGCCACTGTGTGATGCAGACAGCCATGTCACTCTGCCACTGTGTGATGCAGACAGCTACAGCACACTGCCACTGTGTGATGCAGACAGCTATGACACACTGCCACTGTGTGATGCAGACAGCTATGACACACTGCCACTGTGTGATGCAGACAGCCATAAACATCAGGGGTCCGCGGTTGTTCAACGTCCTCCCAGCGAGCATAAGAAATATTGCCGGAACAACCGTGGACATCTTCAAGAGAAAACTGGACGATTTTCTAAGAGAAGTTCCGGATCAGCCGGGCTGTGGTGGGTACGTGGCCCTGCGGGCCGCTCCAAGCAACAGCCTGGTGGACCAAACTCTCACAAGTCGAGCCTGGCCTCGGGCCGGGCTTGGGGAGTAGAAGAACTCCCAGAACCCCATCAACCAGGTATCAACCAACCAGGTATGTCACTCTGCCACTGTGTGATGCAGACAGCTACAGCACTCTCCCACTGTGTGATGCAGACAGCTACAGCACTCTGCCACTGTGTGATGCAGACAGCTACAGCACTCTGCCACTGTGTGATGCAGACAGCTACAGCACTCTGCCACTGTGTGATGCAGACAGCCATGACACTCTGCCACTGTGTGATGCAGACAATCACAGCACTCTGCCACTGTGTGATGCAGACAGCTACAGCACACTGCCACTGTGTGATGCAGACAGCTACAGCACTCTGCCACTGTGTGATGCAGACAGCCACAGCACTCTGCCACTGTGTGATGCAGACAATCACAGCACTCTGCCACTGTGTGATGCAGACAATCACAGCACTCTGCCACTGTGTGATGCAGACAGTCACAGCACTCTGCCACTGTGTGATGCAGACAGTCATGACACTCTGCCACTGTGTGATGCAGACAGTCACAGCACTCTGCCACTGTGATGCAGACAGCCACAGCACTCTGCCACTGTGTGATGCAGACAGCTACAGCACTCTGCCACTGTGTGATGCAGACAGCTACAGCACTCTGCCACTGTGTGATGCAGACAGTCACAGCACTCTGCCACTGTGTGATGCAGACAATCACAGCACTCTGCCACTGTGTGATGCAGACAGTCACAGCACTCTGCCACTGTGTGATGCAGACAGTCACAGCACTCTGCCACTGTGTGATGCAGACAGCCACAGCACTCTGCCACTGTGTGATGCAGACAGCTAAATCACTCTGCCACTGTGTGATGCAGACAGTCACAGCACTCTGCCACTGTGTGATGCAGACAGCTACAGCACTCTGCCACTGTGTGATGCAGACAGCTACAGCACTCTGCCACTGTGTGATGCAGACAGCTACAGCACTCTGCCACTGTGTGATGCAGACAGCTACAGCACTCTGCCACTGTGTGATGCAGACAGCTACAGCACTCTGCCACTATGTGATGCAGACAGCTAAATCACTCTGCCACTGTGTGATGCAGACAGTCATGACACTCTGCCACTGTGTGATGCAGACAGTCACAGCACTCTGCCACTGTGTGATGCAGACAGCTAAATCACTCTGCCACTGTGTGATGCAGACAGTCACAGCACTCTGCCACTGTGTGATGCAGACAGCCATGACACACTGCCACTGTGTGATGCAGACAGCCATGACACTCTGCCACTGTGTGATGCAGACAGCTACAGCACTCTGCCACTGTGTGATGCAGACAGCTACAGCACTCTGCCACTGTGTGATGCAGACAGTCATGACACTCTGCCACTGTGTGATGCAGACAGTCACAGCACTCTGCCACTGTGTGATGCAGACAGCTAAATCACTCTGCCACTGTGTGATGCAGACAGTCACAGCACTCTGCCACTGTGTGATGCAGACAGCCATGACACTCTGCCACTGTGTGATGCAGACAGCCATGACACTCTGCCACTGTGTGATGCAGACAGTCACAGCACTCTGCCACTGTGTGATGCAGACAGTCACAGCACTCTGCCACTGTGTGATGCAGACAGTCACAGCACTCTGCCACTGTGTGATGCAGACAGTCACAGCACTCTGCCACTGTGTGATGCAGACAGTCACAGCACTCTGCCACTGTGTGATGCAGTCACAGCACTCTGCCACTGTGTGATGCAGACAGTCACAGCACACTGCCACTGTGTGATGCAGACAGTCACAGCACTCTGCCACTGTGTGATGCAGACAGTCACAGCACTCTGCCACTGTGTGATGCAGACAGTCACAGCACTCTGCCACTGTGTGATGCAGTCACAGCACTCTGCCACTGTGTGATGCAGACAGTCACAGCACACTGCCACTGTGTGATGCAGACAGTCACAGCACTCTGCCACTGTGTGATGCAGACAGTCACAGCACTCTGCCACTGTGTGATGCAGACAGTCACAGCACTCTGCCACTGTGTGATGCAGTCACAGCACTCTGCCACTGTGTGATGCAGACAGTCACAGCACACTGCCACTGTGTGATGCAGACAGTCACAGCACTCTGCCACTGTGTGATGCAGACAGTCACAGCACACTGCCACTGTGTGATGCAGACAGTCACAGCACTCTGCCACTGTGTGATGCAGTCACAGCACTCTGCCACTGTGTGATGCAGACAGTCACAGCACTCTGCCACTGTGTGATGCAGACAGTCACAGCACACTGCCACTGTGTGATGCAGACAATCACAGCACACTGCCACTGTGTGATGCAGACAGCTATGACACTCTGCCACTGTGTGATGCAGACAGCTATGACACTCTGCCACTGTGTGATGCAGACAGCTACAGCACTCTGCCACTGTGTGATGCAGACAGCCACAGCACTCTGCCACTGTGTGATGCAGACAGTCACAGCACTCTGCCACTGTGTGATGCAGACAGCTACAGCACTCTGCCACTGTGTGATGCAGACAGCTACAGCACTCTGCCACTGTGTGATGCAGACAGCTACAGCACTCTGCCACTGTGTGATGCAGACAGCTACAGCACTCTGCCACTGTGTGATGCAGACAGCCACAGCACTCTGCCACTGTGTGATGCAGACAGTCACAGCACTCTGCCACTGTGTGATGCAGTCACAGCACTCTGCCACTGTGTGATGCAGACAGTCACAGCACACTGCCACTGTGTGATGCAGACAGTCACAGCACTCTGCCACTGTGTGATGCAGACAGGTAGACAGCTGTGGTTTGTTTAGACTCACAAACTTCCTGGTTGCCTTCCTCGGTGGTTGTGTAAACGAATAACTTATTATATAAGCGCCACAGCTCCCTGCGCCTGTGGGGGGGGGGGGGGGAGAGACCAGGTTCTGGCACTGGGTCCTCCAGTAGGCCAGAGAACTCTTACTGGTGGCACCTACATCAGAGACGGTAGCTTCAGGGGTGCCACAAGAGGCTCCCCCAGAAATGAAGATTTACTGCCTCACTTCCCCGAATACCATCTACGATCTATAATGTCTAATATGTGGGGTCCACCACGACTCCAGTTAGCCAAGTTTTTAACTGGAAATGTTCACAAATTTAATTTTCAAATTTATTCAGATTTTCCTTCAGCACAAATCTCTATAATCTGAATTACTATTTGGGTTAAATAATGTGAATTCATTCAGAATACTTGCAGATTTGGGTTACAGGAATCTGAATTACCAGGCTCTTTCAGCACAGTCCGTATTTGTCTACCAGTTGAGCTCTACAGCCAACGAGTGGGGACACGGTTAAACGCTACCAGCACGACTAAATGGAATTTGAACTACCACCACTTAGTGGGTACAGAGCTTGCGATCCTTGGATCTTGCATGACCGAGTTTTTATACCAGTGAATTTTTGACAACGCGTTCTCACACAAACACATTCTTAAACTGATGCATTCTTATACCAACCCGTTCTTCTACCAATGCATTCTTATGCCAAGGCATTCTTATACTACTGCATTATACAAATGTCTTCTTATATGAATGGATTCTAATACAGCATGAATGTATCCTTATATAAACGCGTTTGGTTTAATACACACAGAGCCACCTCGCATGGGCCAAAAAGGCCTTCTATATATATTATTTTTATATTTTATTCTTATTATTTATTGATCACGAGGTCAGTAGTGTACATATTTAAAATATTTTGAGCACTAAAATGTCCCTATTAGTCATAATCCCAGAGAAAACAAACTGATTTTGCAGAAGACGACATTTACAACGTTAAGTGTCAACCAACTTCAATAAAGAGTACATCCAATTTATGAGGCAAATAATTTATGATTTGTTTAAGTGTTGAGTCAATAAAGAGTCAAATTTATGATATGGAGCCAAATATTTATATTTCCTATACAATAAGAGCAAAAATATGAAATATACATAGCAAAAGCCAAAATGAAAACAAACAGCAAGATGGTTCTTACCTGTATGGTTTCCAACGGAGCCTCGTTAACCGGCACCACGTCACTTGTCCCACTGAAAACCAAATGGTATTACTACGGCTTCACCCGTACACAGTGTTATCTTACAGACGAACAACAAACACTCCAGACGTCTTAAAACTAATATATATATATATATACATAATCTTAGTGCAGAAAAACAAACTTCCACCAGACCCTGATAATACGATTCCAATCCATATTTTTTAAAAGATGAAGATGAATGCAACACTGGGAGAAATGGTAGCTATCTGGGATAAGCAAATGAGCATATTTCAAACAAAACTGAATGGTTCATCTTTATTTTCCCCATGTAAAATAACAAATTATGTGTTGACCAGACCACACACTAGAAGGTGAAGGGACGACGACGTTTCGGTCCGTCCTGGACCATTCTCAATCGACTTGAGAATGGTCCAGGACGGACTGAAACGTCGTCATCCCATCACATTCTAGTGTGTGGTCTGGTCAACATACTTTAGCCACGTTATTGTGACTCATAGCCTGCAACAAATTATGTGATAGCCAAAAAATGTAACAAATTGGAAACACGGTTTTGGGTTTGGAATGAGATAACGAGGACGGATTTTGCAGGTGTTAGTTATACTAGAAATTGACATTGATATTATATCAAACGTGATATGAAAGCCCTACATTTTATATATATACACCATCTCCTTAATGTATACCATACATTTTATATGTACCAACCATATAATAAGTATATATATCAAGTTGCATACGACTTGATAATGGTCCAGGACGGGCCACAAACGTCGTCGTTTCTTCACCTCCCGGTGCGAGGTTTGGTCACCCTTATCCAGGTGTCTACTGGGAAGTGCGAGTTCAGCAGGAATGGCCAAGTGTCACTTTATCCCAAGGAATTTAAAAGATCTAATGTCCTGCTCCTAACCTAAGGTACTGTTCCTTATGTACCAAGGAACTAAGTACTGTACTAAGAAACTAAGGGACTAAGTACTACTAACTAAGGAACTAAGTACTAAGGAACTAAGCAAAAACTAAGAGATTTTTGACTATATTAATTGAAGCAGATTTTCACTCAAATTTTATAGAAAATCAAGAGCTAAAGCAATATATATAAAATAATATATTGATGTCCCCCCCCCCCCCCATTCTCACCAAGGTTTAACTACAGACCCTCTCCCCCCAGGATGCTACCCACACAAGAAGCCGACTAACTCCTGGGGTACCTATTTACTGCTAGGTGAACGGGGGGCCCATTAGGCGATAGGCAAAGCGTTCCAATTATTCCCGTCTTGCCCGGTCGAACCTGGAATTCCCAATCGTGTTGAGAACAAACCCGACTGTATGCACCAGGACCTTTCATCTCCAAATTAAGTGTCTTCCGTAAGACCCCTAACAAAGGCTGAACACGGTGTAGAATAGAACCAATGAAGAGCAGAGGTGCCATAGGCACAATCAGAGAACACTGTATAAACATCAGAGGTCCAGTGAAGAGCAGAGGTGCCATAGGCACAATCAGAGAACACTGTATAAACATCAGAGGTCCGCGGTTGTTCAACGTCCTCCCAGCAAGCATAAGAAATATTGCCGGAACAACAGTGGACATTTTCAAAAGGAAACTAGATTTATTCCTCCAAGGAGTGCCGGACCAACCGGGCTGTGGTGGGTATGTGGGCCTGCGGGCCGCTCCAAGCAACAGCCTGGTGGACCAAACTCTCACAAGTCGAGCCTGGCCTCGGGCCGGGCTTGGGGAGTAGAAGAACTCCCAGAACCCCATCAACCAGGTATCAACCAGGTGTTGGGAAACAAACACCCGTGTAGGATCAAGAGCCGAGTGGACAGTTGCTGCATTCTCATTCGTCAAACTTTTCGTCAAACAAATATTGCCTTCCAGGCTTAGGCCAGTGCCAGATATTTTATCTACATTTTCAAGGAAACTATACATCCTGCAACCTACTTTATAAAGCAGATTTTATCATCATTTCACTAGCAATTTATAGTCAAATGAAAGAATAATCACAAAAAAATCCTTGATTTGGTTATGCACAAGTTCCACAAAGGAAAACTGAAGCAACAATTACGACAAATGAACAAATGAATTACGACAATTACGACAATTCCTTAATAATGCGTTGAAACTCAACAACGTTGGGAATTTTTGTTTCATTCTTCCTTTGTGGACACTTACGCATAACCTTCTAGTCATACGTGTATATCATTTTCTTCTACATTTAGTAAAACAACAGAAATGTTACTTACTCTAAACCTGCAACCCCTTCCACCACCAAATCGTCACTCGTCAGCGTTCCCGTCTTATCGAAGCAGCACACGTCAATTTTGCCCGCAAACGGAATGCGGAACGGTTCAGTGCAATACACAAAGAGCTTGGAGAGTGACAGGAGCGAAGTGTTAACGGCCAGAGACAACTCTATGGGCAGTTCGGGCGGCACCACAGACGTCAAAATGAGGGTGCACTCCAGGAACAACTTGTAGCGGTTTCGGTTCGGGTCTTCTGTACCTGGAATAGCGAGCGGCACATACAATTGTGATAAAGGGGAAGGAAACAACGGGGGGAAAGTGCCAAGCCCTTACGACTATATAGCACTTGGAAGGGGTCAGGATAAGGATTTGGGATGTGATGTGGAAAAGAAATGGTGCCCAATCTCGTTTACGGTTGGGGAAGAGATTGGAGAAGAGACCATTCCTTCCACCCTATCCAATGATATATATTGTGTAGGGTGGATGGGGGGGGGAGGGAGCTTCCATCACTTATTGGGATGCTTTAGGCCTCACATATTTGGGGGGGGGGGGAGAGGGGGGGTTGAGGTCTAGGCCTCATTATAATATCTGAGACAAGGAAATACAAGATCAGGAAATGGACAAGATAACAATAACTAGTGATAAATGAAACTCTACATGACAACTTCAGACAAGGATGGAATTAACAATAAGTTATTATGAAGGGAGATAATCAGTCACAATAACGTGATGGACAACCACCCACCATACATGTTGCAACAATTATACCTTCATAAGGGTTCACGACCAGCCCGCTGTCCTCCCTCAGGTTCCCCATCAAGAAACTTGTCATACTATAGTGCCCTTATCCTAACCTACCAGAGGATCCAAAACAGAAAAAGGAACAGTGCGTCAATTTCGCGAGCCGCTTACATTTTCTAGTACGACGATTTTTGTCTTCAGGAAAGAGTATTCGTCAAAATGTGACGTTCTATCAGGAGGACGGGTTTCCAGGCCAGACAAATGCTGTCACTTCCATTTCATCCATGTAGGTTGCATTTTTTGTTAATATATGACGAGTTTAATATATAATGAGTCTCTCATTCATTCGAACAAAAACACCAGCTATACATTAAGACATTATGGGTCGTGAAGTACAGCAGTCTGCATTCTTCACGCACAATCCCCGGCTGCACACACCCGGGTGTGGTCGAAATGCTTGGGGCACGTTTTCTTGCACTTCATGTCTACATTCACCCATCAGAAACATATGTACTCAGGAGTTAGGCAACTGTTGTGGTGTGCATCCTAGGCAAGGTCAGTAGTTCAACCTAAAATGGGATGGGGGGGGGTTGATTCTATTGTATGCACATACAATAGGATCAAACCTTCATTCATGAACTCCACAGCCACAGACCTTGTATTGAGGGAGGACCTCAATACAAAGTCTCCTGTTCCCAACAATGGAAATTAAAATTATCAGTTGCAATACTGACACCGGACATTAGCTATTACCACATACCCTTTATAACATTTTGCTCATAAAGCCTCACAATTAAAATGAAAGTGACAACGTTTCATGGCGTCCTGGACCCTTATCAAGTCGTGATATGACATTAGCAAAACCCTTATCAAGTCGTGATATGACATTAGCAGAGTTATTTCCGCTACATTGTAATTCATTCTTTGCAATTTCTCACCATTCCCACACTCCAAGAGATCAAATATAAATTACAATTTAGAGTTCTCAACAGCACCATGTAGTCCGTAGCAAGATGATTACTGGAATCAAGGCTTCGGAAGAGCCCAATGTTAAAATAGACGATGACTACTTGATGAACACCTTAACAATCATGCGCAGAGGCAATCCTGAACGTACCCTTAATCCAGACGTATGAAGCTGCTGCCACGGCAAACACCAGCAGGAAGAGGATAAATGCGAAGGTTTCCAGATTATTGGCAGTTACACGGCTCACACCGAAGAGAATTGTCCGCAGGAGTTTACCCTGGGCTGTGTTAAAGTTGGTGCGGAGGACATAACAAACACAGCCATTATCAGGAGCTGAAAAATACAATCACATACGTCATAAACATTTGCCATCAAGACGGCACAAATCAATATTATAAGCAAAATTAACACAGCTGGGTGTACTAATAGTAACAAAGTAAATGGCCATAAACAGCCACAAAGTTCAACATTACAGAGGCGGGTCACGAAGGTTTTAAATGTTCATGTGATGGCAATTGGTGAAGGGAAAAAAAGAATGCACAATGAAATCACGAGAACGTGATTTACACACGTGAAATTATCAAGGCCATACAAAAGAATCAAACCCGCATTCATGGACGCCAAAGCCACAGCCACACCCACTTTTAGGCTCATCATTGTCCAATCGGTAGAGGATGTGCCTGGAGAGTCAAGGTATACGAGTTCAATCCCATGTCACGGCCTTCATACATTACCCATACGAAGCAAAAATAATGAAAATGAAGGACCAGTACTTTATGAGGGTCCTGGCACGAGGACGAACACAGGAATCTGCTTATTATTCAACTCATTCTCTCACCTAACGTATCCTATCTGAAGACTAAACCACACACCAGAAAATGAGAAAATGAAGACGACATTTCGGTCCGTCCTGGACCATTGTCGAGTACTGTACTCAAGTCTCACAATTGACTTGATAATGGTCCAGGAAGGACCAAAACATCGTCACATCCTCATTTTCTGGTGTGGGGGTTAGTTTTCATATCTTAAGCCATGTTATTGTGACTTCATCTGCATATCCTATCTTTTACATGACCGAACCCCCCCCCCCATGTGTTAAAAGTGTGAACAGTCAGTCACAATTCAAGCACTACAATATCGACCCTTTCTACACATCATTCTACATATGGGGACCTGATAGCTGAGTGGACAGGGTTCTGGACTTGTAATCCTAGGGTCCGGGTTTGATCCCGGCTGATAGCAGAAACAAATGGGTAAAGTTTCTTTCACTCTGATGCCCCTGTTACCTAGCAGTAAATAGATACCTGGAGTTAGACAGCTGTTATGGGCTGCTTCCTGGGAGGGGGGATTAGTTAGTAGTTAGTAACAGTCGATTGATTGACAGTGGAGAGGTGGGCCAAAAGAGCCGAGCTCAACCCCCACAAAGCACAACTAGGTGAATACATAAGCCTCAATTCGCAAAGTGGGTTGCTTAGGTTCATACGTTTCTAGTTCGGCAAAATGTTTGCATTTTTGACAGTGACAAATCTAGAAAATACTCCAGATTATTCAGCACAGACAAGAAATGCGGTGATATAATGATCAAAGAAAAACTAATGAAGCAGCGGTAACCATCGGGGATATTTACGAGATGGTGAGAGTTTTAGATGGAGATAAGTGTATTAATATAGCCACAAAGGTGGTTGACAGAAGAGCTTAATTAATAATTTGTTAAATTTTAAATAAAGTTGATTTATCCTTAAAATGTGCAAATTAAAATTAAAAACCATGGGAGAAAAATAGGACTACATTACAAACACTTCATATGTTAACATTTCCACTCATTTCTCTATAAAACATCTAATTGAACAATAATATTTATTGCTTCCAAAGCTTTCCAGCCATAAAAACCAGCCTGTAATGAAGTTGAGAATGCTAGGGATATGCAATGATACATAATCCAAAACAATGTAAAACACATGAATGTAACGGGTGTAAAAACCTGACATAGTCAAGAGGGTGCTAAACCCATAGGTTACCTACACTAACCCATGGAACCAACATAGTGTACATCCTGTTGAAACTGCTGAAGGAGTGCCGGACCAACCAGGCTGTGGAGGATATGTGGGCCTGCGGGCCGCTCCAAGCAACAGCCTGTGGACCAAGCTCTCACAAGTCAAGCCTGACTTTGGGCCGGGCTTGGGGAGTAGAACAACTCCCAGAACCCCATCAAGCAGATATCAACCAGGCAACTCGCCCCACCACTTCAAAACTTTGGTACAAAAGTGATTACGCGTGTATTGCTTAAAACCTGCTTACTTCAATGCGCAAAATTCAAGGGCTGCCCGTAAATGATAAAACATTGTGAGGGGAAGAAAAAACCTTCATAAGGCAGATAGCATAATTTAAAATAAATCACATCTCTCGACAAACCTCTTAGTCCCGTCACGCTCTTGCTCGGAGGGGTGTACTGAACCACTTTGGTGCCGCCGAACAGGATGTGGAGTTTGGCATCTGTGGCCAAGTCCAACTGCCGATCTAGCTCCACGGCCTCCAGACTCTCCTTCATCTGGGGCACCGATTCACCTGTGACGCAGAGAAGTTCTTTAAGCACCATTCTGTAGTTCACCTTTACATATTGTGTTACAGTCTACTGACACATGCTTTAATTCTAGCCATTTTGTCAATTAATAATACACACATAATCATGACATTATGGAATTCTTAACATACACAGGTAAGATAAATGCTTTCCCTAGGTTGTACTTGCTATATACACGTCTTTACAGACTAACCTTCAGCGTCTGGGGCCAGATTCATGAAGCAATTACGCAAACGAACGTGTACATCTTTTCTCAATCTTTGGCGGCTTTGTTTACAATTATTACAGTTAACGAGCTCCAAAGCACCAGGAGGCTGTTTATAACAGTTGATTGGAAGTTTTCATGCTTGTAAACTGTTTAATAAATGTAACCAAAGCTGTCAAAGATTGAGGAAAGATGTACACGTTCGTAAGTACTAGCGTAATTGCATAATTGCTTTGTGACTCTGGTCCCAGGTTCGTAAATACTTGCATAACTGCTTTGTGAATCTGGACCTGTACTTTCAGTTCATTCCAACGGCTCGCTACTTTTACACACGAGTAGTGGTGTCTTGCAACCCCCCCCCCACCTATGGCTTGCCACAGTTTCTTAATTCCACCCACGTCCTCTCAACCCACCACTGCTCACTTTAATATTTTGTGTGCAGTATTGTCTACGGTAACCGTGATTGCTTGTGTACTGTCTACGGTAACCGTGATTGCTTGTGTACTGTCTACGGTAACCGTGATTGCTTGTGTACTGTCTACGGTAACCGTGATTGCTTGTGTACTTTCTACGGTAACCGTGATTGCTTGTATATTGTTCATGGTAACCATGATTGCTTGTGTACCGTCTACGGTAACCATGATTGCTTGCGTACTATCTACGGTAACCGTGATTGCTTGTATATTGTTCATGGTAACCATGATTGCTTGTGTACCGTCTACGGTAACCATGATTGCTTCTGTACTGCCTATGGTAACCGTGATTGCTTGTGTACTGTTGCTTGCCCATCAGAATCTTGACCAATGTGATAGACCTTGGTACATTGCAAGTTATGATCATATCCTCTGTACTACTTTTCTCCTCTAGTGTATGAATTCCCATTATCGGGGACAGAGCTCAAGTTTATCAAGATCCTCCCCCCACCCTCAGCTGACTACCGAACTACTCTAGAATCAAACAACAGTTGCCTAACTCCCAGGTAACTATTTAACTGCTTAGGTGAACAAGTGCATCAGATGAAAGGTTATGGGGCCTAAATGCTCCTGCCCTGCCAGGGGATCAATCCCAGTAATGCTATCGAGAGCCGATAACATTACCAACTGTGCTGCAGAAGCCATTTAAACTGAGATCTCCTAACCACTTGGCTGCAGTACAGTACTTCTGTTTTAGCCCATACTTTTCTAGGATTAAAATTGGGCTAAAACTAGAAACCTTTATTTTTTGCACTTTTTGTTGAAATTCTATACACATATTCGTTTGCCTTGTTCAGGTTGAAGGTAGACACAGTAGTCGCTTCTGTATATTTATTGAGTGAGGCAAACAGGTGTATAACTAGCCAGCCGAGGTCCACCTACTCTGAGTCTGTGAGGAGAACCGAGGCTGCTGGGAGCAATGGCTGGTGCTCCTCTGTCTGGCATGACGTCAGAGGCCTACTTGCCTGTGATTGGTTATATTTCAACTGACATAGAATTTGAGTATAACACACAGGGGAACCTCAGTGTCTCATAGTAAATTTTTGCGAGAAATTCAATTCGGTAATCGTAGTTTTCCTCGGTGGTCGTAGTTTGTTTATACACATACGGGTCCACCACGAGCGTGTCGCTTCAGTTTACCAGTGTCTCCCGCCGAGTGTTGATCGCGTTTGGATTCTTTGTGAAGAATTTCATTGCTTTTATGCTTTTTTGGTTTCTGAACAGTAAAGTTCTTACTATATATCACGCCATGGGTCCCAAGAAAGTCAGTGGTAAAGTTCAACCTAAGAAAATAGTTGTGAGGATGACGCTAGAGGAAAAACAAAGAGATCATTCATAGTGAGACAATGTGATGTCTCACTACAGACAAGTGCTAAAATGTAGAGAAAAACTAGTGTCTTTAGACAGATTCTTAGTAAGACAAGCAAACAGTGAGTCACAACCCGGTCCTTGTGGTATGCCTGCAAAAACGTAAAAGAGAGTACCCCACAAACGTCATCACTGCAGTCATCACAGTTCCATGGAACATTATGAACGTTCTACTGTATACATATTGTAAAGGTCACAAATATGCATTATATACAATAAAAAAAAAAGCATTGGAAATACATAGAACAAATAATTGAATATATATTTGTGGCAACTCGCGGTGTTTGAATGGCCCGCCCGACCGTGTCTGGGAGCTTCACACACGGGCGACCAGGCCCTGATGACGTCACAGTGCACCTTGTCCACGTCCTCACAGCCAAAGTAAGTGGAATTTGGTATTTATTTTTACATAGACATGTTCAGGGAAGGGAATTTATCATTTAACAAAGAAAAAAAGAATTTTTTGGGGAACACTTGATGTCGTGCGCACAGGAATTTCACAAACTCGGTGCACCAGTGGTTAAATGGGGACATTTGTTTTGAAACAAGAGCATTTCACATGATGAGCACAGCGCCGGAACGGATTAAATTTGTTATTCGAGGTACCACTGTATGTATGTATATATGTATATTTTATTAAGTAAAAAATGAATATTAAATTGTTTCATAAGTATTTTTTTAACCGATATCAATGGTAAGAGCAAGTTATTTCCTTTATATGTAAAAAATTAAAGTTGTGTTTTTGTTTAATTTAGACCGAAGAAATATCATCCAATATAAAAACCTTTGTAAACTCACATGAAAAGAAAAAAAGCTTATTTACACACAACCCCTATACATACATGCATCCCCCCCCCCCCCCCACACACACACACCCCTCCTCCCCAGACTCTATATACAGTTTGAAATATATATATGATCGAGGTCAATTGGCTTAGGAACCTGGGGCCAGATTCACAAATGCACTTACGCAAGCACTTATGAACGTGTACATCTTTCCTCAATCTTTGACAGCTTTGGTTACATTTATTAACACTTTCGCGCTCCCGGCGAAGGTCAGGGAAACAACCGTATGTGCGCGCGGCGTTTTTATCGCTTAAGCGTAAAAACAAAAATGTGTATACTCTTTTTACTCTCCTGACCTTAGTTCTCATGCTACGTATTTCATTTTGGTACCAACGTGTTCGCAATAAAATTCTCTAGAAGAACATCAGTAAAAAAAAGTCACGAAAGCTATAGAGATACCAGCATGAAATAAATAACTACGAAGATGAGTCGCCGTGAGCGCCCAACAGCAACAAAATGTTTTTACTCTTGGGATTATTATCACCTCTACAATTGTCCTACAGCCTTAATTTTGGTATCAATGGACTCCCAATGAAATTCCCAACACGGTGATATGAATATAATCGTAGAATAATGGTCGCGGCCCACCCGCAAGAGTGTGGGAAGTGGGCGCACTGTTACCCGGTAACGGTGACCGGACGACACATGCGCGAAACGTTGCTTTGAAAGTTTATACTTATTTCACTGTCCTGATATTATTATTGTATGTATGTCATTCATTTTTGTGGCAATGTGTTCGCAATAGAATGTTCTATGAGCTAAATTATACTACACAAACTTGGACCAAATAGGTGTACTTACCAAGGGAAGGCTGGTTGTGGAACAGTAAGTTGAGCATTTGTTCTTCACTCCACCTTCTTCAGGTTCTTCATTCCTGAAGTTGCTCAACAGATGGTTTGTAGGTGGAGTGAAGCTGTTGCGGGTGGTTACTTCATCACCACCCAATACACCCTTTTCCGGTGGTAATTGGTGTAGCAGGGAATAACACAGAGTGCAACGTTGCAGGTCCTGCATCCTATGTTCGTGTCCTTCCTTTTACCGGACCGTGCGCATACATGACACTTGAGACGTTTGGGCAGTCTGTAAAGTTCATGTTTCAGTTTTGTGTTCATGCGATTTTCTGAATCAACAATAGGGCCAGGTCTTCTCGGTTGAGGTGAAACATTTGCAGGAGAGTCAGATTCATCTGACAAAACAGTTTCGTCAACTGGCAGTGTGGCAGACATGTCGGGTTCAGATGGCAGTGTGGCAGACATCTCGGGTTCAGAATCGGTTGCTGCTTCATCTTGAGGTGGTGTAGTGAACAAAGGCCGCCTCACACCAAATGGTCCGGGAGTTGGCATGGCGTCAGCATTGGCAGGAGCTGTGTCATCATTTATGTCTGGAGCGTGCCGCAAGTGTTGAGATGATGATGATGTTTTAGGCCACTCTGTGTCCCAGTGCAATAGGGCCCAGATTGTCACTTCGTGGAACTGTAGCAATGTTAGCTTTTTTTGATCAGTTATGTTGTATTTGTACAAAACATAGGCATTATGCAATGCCATTTGCAGGAAATAAAAGGTAATCTTTTTGGTCCACTTGTGAGTTTTCCTGGTAAAATGGTAATATTTCACCATTTGATTGAAGTGGTCCACACCTTTCATGAACTTATTGTACTCGCAAATTGCAGTCGGTTTGTTCACTGTTACCTGTTGTATTCCACTTGTTCCGTCTCGTTTGCGAATTCGTTTCCTTCGCTGAACTTGCCGAGTGTCTGCATTGTGCATGTTGGTAATTATTGAGACTACTCGCTTGTCTCTCCACAGGAGAATGAAGGTGTTATCTTTGCGGCGGTATACGGTGGTATCCAGTGGAAGTTTACCCTTGGCTAGAGCTTGCAATACCTTTGGGGCGCCACGTAGCATTCTAATTGTGCCACATGTGTACACCCCAAGTTCTCTCAATGTTTCTGTCAGGGTAACCGAGTTGTAGTAATTATCCATGTACAAATGGTAACCCTGGTTCACTAAAGGCTGCATCAACCCCGTTACTGTATCCACTATCGTCTTGCCAATACCTGAGTATACGTCAAAGTCATATATGTACCCAGAGACAGATTCAGCAAGCATATAAAGTTTCACACCATACTTGTCTGGTTTGTTTGGATTGTACACTTTGAAGGATAGTCGGCCTCGCCATGGCATTGTACCCTCATCCAAACACAACTCTTTCTTGGGATGTAAACTTGAGCAAACCTGTCTTTCAAGTAATCCATCACTGGTCTCACTTTTATCAACTTATCACGATTGTTCACGGGCACTGCATTGGTATTGAATGTGTGGAAAAACTGGTTTATATGCTGGAATCGTCTGGACGGCATGAACAAGCTGAAGAAACGAGCATGCCATGGCTTTGCTGTTTGCCAATACATCCTCATAGTTGGGAGCCTAATTATGCCCATCAATATGAACAGTCCTAGGAATCGCGACATTTCACTCACCTTCACTGGGGTCCAAATATCCGATACATTTTCATTGGCCATCCGGAATAACTGTGAGGCGTACAAATTTGTTTCAACGGTAAAGAATTCAAGGAGGGCACGCGTGATGAACAATTGAATATAAGCCAGTGCACTAGTAGGTTTGGGAATTTTCAGTCCAGGATTTCCAGTAAAATCATCAACAACTGGAGGAGTATTGCTACGACTCCAGCCCTCACCAGCCCCAGCCTGCCGAGTACGTACTGTACGTGTACGCCTTTCAGGAGGCTCGAATGAATCCTCCTCACTTTCCTCATCACTTATACTTTCAGAATCACTTGGCGCAGTTTGTCGTGTGTTCCTACGACGAGCAACATTTCTGGTAGCTACTTTTCTAGGTAGCCTAGATACACCACGTGTGCGCCGAGATGGAGGAGGAGGAGGGGGTCGCGGTGCCTCCTCTTCCTCGGTGAGGGCCTCAGTCTCCTCATCACTCGTTGCCGTATCATTCCCTCTAGGTCTAGGTCCACTAGAATCGTTGTGGTATCCAACATCTTCCTCCAATACCTCTACATCACCTTCAGCTTCTGATAAATCCTCCACAAGGCCTGGAATTTTCGTTGGTGTGAGCTTCACTCCGCTCCACTTCTTAAAAATCATGGTTATTTTGTCCACTTTCGATGACCTGGAGGCTTCCTTGGGCGTAGAAGTGCTTGGGCCTTGACTTGGATCCATTTTTGATGAAGTAATTGGGTATAATCCACACGGAAACGGGTAAAAATGCTTGAGTTTGGCGCGCGAGGGGAGCGTGATCGACTCACGACACGTGACACGAAAATAATGGGCCCGTCACGTGACCGGGTAGGCCGACGTGCCGGGCGGCCTAGTGGTGAGAAAGAGAACTTCATGGCGCGTCGTTTGAAACAAACCCCAATGAAATCGGATTAAAATTGAATTTTATACAAATATTTTAAAAGAGGACATAACTTTATGTCCACTTAGCGGAAGCGGGTAGGCGAAACAGGACGCCGGGGTGCGTCCTGATCCCGCGAAAGTGTTAAACAGTTTACAAGCATGAAAACTTCCCATTCAACTGTTGTTATTGTTATAAACAGCCTCCTGGTGCTTCGGAGCTCATTAACTGTTTAATAATTGGAAATAAAGCCGCCAAAGATTGAGAAGAGATGTACTGGTTCGTAAGTGCTTTCGTGAATCTGGCCCCTGGGTACATCGATTACTCGATGGTCTAGAGGCGAGACCGAAGAGCTGAAACTCAATCCTCTACAAGCACAACGAGACACGTACAACTTGGCAAGTCAACACAAGCCATTGTATCAAAACCCTCCACCCACCCACCCACCCACACACACTAAACTTTCTTTCAGCATCATAATGGAAAATTTCACACGCAATGCTGATTTCTATGTATCAAGCCTGTTTGCAAAATAACATCGCTCAATGGGTTTTGTAAGCAGCCAGTCCAAAACACAGCACCAACACTAACCAGTAAGCATGCTCTCGTCCACCACACAAGGCCCACGAAGCAAGAGCAAATCGCAGGGAACGAGATTGTCGTTCTGGCTCCGGCCCACACTTACAATATCTCCAGGAACCAGCTGATCCGTCATCACCGACCGCCACCTACGATTGCGGTAGGTCTGAAAGAATGAACAGGTTGAGGTATTAGGTATTTTGAAGGAAAAACGTAAACCACTTAGCATTATAAACTAGAATAAGTTTGTAAAAAAAAAAAAGCACTTGATGTACATACAAAATCAAACCCCTAGCTTAACGCTGACTGCCTATATTTAGAGACCGGCTATGACGCTTGAATGACCTAGTAATAAAAAAAGCATTCCAGTCTCTGTGGAACAAATATGAAGCTAATCAATTTGTGTACTTTAAAAAAAAAAAAAAATAGTTTCAAACTGTTATCTTGAGGTTATCTCGGGGCTTTAGTGTCCCTGCGGCCCGGTCCTCGACCAAGCCTCCACCCCCCAGGAAGCAGCCCGTGACAGCTGACTAACACCCAGGTACCTATTTTACTGCTAGGTAACAGGGGCATAGGGTAAAAGAAACTCTGCCCATTGTTTCTCGCCGGCGCCCGTGATCGAACCCGGGACCACAGGATCACAAGTCCAGCGTGCTGTCTGCTCGGCCAACCGGCCAACTGTTAATATTATACATAACCATGTGTTATAATTGCTTTGCTAATAGTGAGAAGCAATAATTCCAGAGTAAAAATGAATAGAAACTGAAGCAATAAAGTGACTATACAAAGGCACTCTTGGCCAGTGGCAACAAAATAAACATGTGTACAATTTGTTTATATGTGCCAGACTGACACTATGGCAAGATTTCTTAGTCCTGTTCTTACTATATACCACAATTTTCATTAATGTTTAAAAACTATTTGTTTTTGTATGCTGGGGACATGTTAATGCTATAGCTGCATTGCCAAGACCAGTATAAAAAAAACTTAAATCAAAATAACTCAATAAAATTAGGCCAAACACACACACATACACACACACACACACACACACACACACACACACACACACACACACACACACACACACACAGGGTCATACCTGAATCATATACGGCTTTGCCCCCATCTTGCGGATCTCCGACATGTTCCGCAGCTGCTGCTGCACCAACGTGCACTCGAAAATGACCAACATGAAGAGTGTGAATAGGGAGTAGTACCAATACTCGTCCAGACACCACAGTCCCACACAAAACACCTGAAATGTCACGTTACAATGTAGCAATTTGATATACTTCCTGACCATTAGTACAGTACAGGAAATATGGATTGTACTGTATATACCGTACAGTACAGTACATGACGGGTAATAACGTCTCGCAAAACTCGTCATGCTCATTGCCAAAACGTTTTACATGGCGTTATATCAAGAAGTTACAGTATAAATTATGACACGTGCAAGATGGCAAATATATATTTTACACAAAGAATAATCAATCAGCCAGATATTTGTTAGTAATGCTTATATTGTACTCTTTAAGACGGAAAATCTGCACAGCAATACCTAGGTAATTGCTTCAAGAACACAATACTCCTGTAGAAAACAAAATTCATTGCCACAAACAAAAATTAAAAAGCTAAACAAAATTTAAATTCAAGACAATGGTGATCTAATGCTCAGCTTCCACACTGTGTGGTATAAACTCAACATTTTTATACCTCCAATATTTATATATGTTAGCATTGCTTGAAGAGAAATTCTGTGTCTGGTCTTTTCCACAGAAGTAAATACAATAGCATATAATGAGGGGTTTTGCACATGTCAAAATGTGCAAAACTACTACCACTTAGTCCTATATCATTAAGTGGTAGTTAGGACTAAGTAGTCCTATAGGACTAAGTGGTAGTTAAACGTTACAAATAACTGGAAATATTTTTGTAAAGTCACCAGAACACAACATTTCGGGCAGGTCTTGATCTTAATTTCCCCCGGAATACAACGTGCCAAATCGTTTAACCACCAGGTACCATTTACAGTTGGGTGAACAAAGCCTTACAGTTTAAGGATTGCTGCCCAGTCAATTCTCCCCGGCCAGGATACAAACTCAGGCCAAATCGCTCAAGAAGCACGAGGCAAGTGTCTTACCACTGCACCTCGGGGACTGCTGTATGTAATCATACCAGGCAGGTATGATTATTAGAGTATAGTGCTCACCTGGAACACAAAGAATGGTGCTGTGGCTCTCTCCTTGAACAGCTCGGTGAACTCTGGAACATCCATCTGGAGGCTGAAAAATGGAAATGAACACAATACAGTACTGTATATCTACATCTCTGGTACCTCCTCTCTTATATACAACCTGAAATGAGTTGGAATGCATCTGTGAACTAGTATTTAAGGCAGCCACTATTAGCTTTTCATCTTAAACATTCAGGCTCTATACAGCTCAATTTTAAACATATTTGAGTATTTATTTGTACGAAATTATACGACCAAAATAAACACCATAACTTTTCAACTCAAATAACAAGCGTACAGCTTCCTGTCCTTGTCGAGGCCACTAAACAAGGTGGTCCTTAGGTAAATTCAGATAACTAAACACTACACAAGGGACTTGGCTACAAAACAGATCAGATTCTGATGGATAAAACAGATGGCAGATCACATTCTGGGTAAAACACACTGCTGAATCATGGTAAGCAATGTAACAAGCGTATAACTGACAATATGCACGAATTATAAGCAAGAACAACCCCCCTCCCCCATACTCTAGCAGTGTCAAGAACCGTGTGGGTACTAACTCGTTCTTTCCAAATCTGTGCTCGGCCGCAGCAAGGTCGGCGTCCTCCTGGTAACCGCGCCATTCTGCATACGTCCGTAACTGAAGATCCACCGGGAACTGCAGCCCCACAAATTGTTTCCTCTCCTCACCATCCCAAATGTATTTAGCTTTTTGAAAGCTAAACCAAATGGCTTCCTTGGCATCTTTGTTGATCTGCAGACAGAAATGTTGTACTGTATTAAATAACCAAAGAACACATAAATAAAGGTAAATAGCAGAGGGCCTATTTTGGCCCATACAAAGGCAGCTCCTTATAACCAAACTCATTCATATACATGTATAACCTCAGCATGAAACAATCCAATGAGCCCACATCTATTATGTTGCCTATTAACGTGTTCCAGAAATCAACCACATAGTTTCCAAACCAGTGGACCCTGATGGGCTTCACAATATCCCAACAAGAAGCACAACTTGACTGACAGCTTCAACATTAACTCAAACTAAACACGTTCTTATGTTCTCATCATGAAGAAAGCGCTGATTCAGAACTCACCACAGTCTGGTGAACCCGGACGAGCTCGGGCGAGCCATTGTTGGGCGTCGGCACAACCTTAGCTACCGTGGCCAACTGTGGGTTCTTCTCCTGAAATAAAATAAGTCTTGCATGGGATTAATCTGGAGATACCAAAAACAAAAACGCAAAAATTATGCGGGCGATGAGTCACAATAACGTGGCTGAAGTATGTTGACCAGACCACACACTAGAAGTTGAAGGGACGACTACTATCCCCTACACCTTACTTTCCTCCTCAGCCCTCTCTTGCCTATTTATTGCCTGTCCCTACCTGTCCTCATCACAATCGACTTGAGAATGGTCCAGGACGGACCGAAACGTCGTCGTCCCTTCAACTTCTAGTGTGTGGTCTGGTCAACAAAAATTATGCATTTATTCGACACATTTACAAGAATGAAGAATTAAATTCAAGTCCCAATCACTATCAGACACCTGGCCAACCCGGCCGGGAAGCTCACGTTAGTGAATGGACCACTGCCCTGGGAGAGAGACGCCTCAATATATTAAGTGTCTATATATGACACTATTTCGATGAGGAAAATAATGACAATGGATGAAAAAATGATAAAGAATGGACATGCAAAACAACATAACTAGTCTCTCAATTATCTAATGGAAATAGGGTTCAGCACGGGTAAATTGGTAAGAACCCGACAAGCGGAGGGGGGCGGGAGGAAGCGACAAGCGGAGGGGGCGGGAGGGAGCGACAAGCGGAGGGGGCGGGAGGGAGCGACAAGCGGAGGGGGCGGGAGGGAGCGACAAGCGGAGGGGGCGGGAGGGAGCGACAAGCGGAGGGGGCGGGAGGGAGCGACAAGCGGAGGGGGGCGGGAGGGAGCGACAAGCGGAGGGGGGCGGGAGGGAGCGACAAGCGGAGGGGGGCGGGAGGGAGCGACAAGCGGAGGGGGGCGGGAGGGAGCGACAAGCGGAGGGGGGCGGGAGGGAGCGACAAGCGGAGGGGGGCGGGAGGGAGCGACAAGCGGAGGGGGGCGGGAGGGAGCGACAAGCGGAGGGGGCGGGAGGGAGCGACAAGCGGAGGGGGCGGGAGGGAGCGACAAGCGGAGGACCGGGAGGAGAAAGCAACACACACACACGGAAAAGAAGAACACTAACAGGCATACAAACAAAAGAAACAAAATCCACCATTTATTTATTTATATACAAGAAGGTACATTGGGTTTGTGAGAATACATAGCACAGTATTTACACTCTTGTAAAGCCACTAGTTCGCGCAGGGTTTCGGGCAGGTCCTTAATCTAGCAGATAATTTTAAGTAGGTAAATTCTATCAGAATTAATAAAATGAGAACAAATACATTGCAAGAAAAAAATGAGATGAGAGAGATTAGTAAGTATATTAAAGCACATTGGTATATTAAAGCCCTGATTGATTACATTGACAGCTTGATTGGTAATTTAAACAAGATTAATAGACACCATACAGCAGATTGATAGCACATATAAGACCGCAATGATCACAATGGTAAAGATGTTCAGATTGGGTACATAAAGATTGGGAGATTGGGTAGCAATAGATACAGTGCAGTTTTAAAGCAAAAGGTAAAAAACTATAAAGATGAAATTAGGTACTTTTTAGTATTGTTTTTGAATGACGCAAAAGTTGGACAGCTTTTCAATTCAATAGGGAGTGAGTTCCAGAGACTGGGTCCCTTTATTTACATAGAGTGTTTACACAGAATAAGTTTGACTCTGGGGATATCAAAGAGATATTTATGTCTGGTGTGGTGATAATGGGTCCTATTACATCTGTCCAGGGAGAGTTTCAGAGCAAGATTTGCATTTAAGAACAGGGTTTTGTAAATGTAGTTGACACAAGAGAATGTGTGGAGTGAGGTTATCTTTTAGCATGTTAAGGGAGTTAAACAAGGGAGCTGAGTGTTGTCTGAAAGCAGAGTTTGTTATTGTTCTGATAGTACATTTTTGCTGGGTGAGGATGGACTTGAGGTAGTTTACAGTGGTTGAAGCCCATTTTGAGGTTATCTTGAGATGATTTCGGGGCTTTAGTATCCCCGCGGCCCGGTCCTCGACCAGGCCTCCACCCCCAGGAAGCAGCCCGTGACAGCTGACTAACACCCAGGTACCTATTTTACTGCTAGGTAACAGGGGCATAGGGTGAAAGAAACTTTGCCCATTGTTTTTCGCCGGCGCCCAGGATTGAACCCAGGACCACAGGATCACAAGTCCAGCGTGCTGTCCGCTCGGCCGACCGGCTCCCATGCACAGATACCATAATTAAGATAGGGATAGATTAGTGCATAATATAGAGAGATGAGAGCAGAGACACAAGAACCAAAGCCCCCCCTCCCCCCCACCCCAGGAGAGCCCCCCCTCCCCCCCCCCCACCCCAGGAGAGCCCCCTCACCTTCCTGCAGGTGAGGAGACAGCGGACCTGGACGGACCAGTGACAGAAGAGACAGGCCAGCACCTGCAGGCAGCCCACGCCGGCCACCACAATGAGCCCGGCCTCGAAGTACTCCTCCCACCCGTACACCCACACCCACGCCCACGCCCACGCGGCGTACACCACCAGGAAGGGCAACACGTAGCCGTGCAGCACGAGGGGCCGGGGCACGTACAGGCCCACGGAGGCCACCAGGTCGTCCACACAGCTGGAGGAAGGAGCAGGAGAGGAAGCCATCACTGCTCTCAGACGACGCTCCAAAACAGACACTCTCCGTATCCTTTCCTGCCATGTTACAACTCCCGCTATTTCATCTGATTAACACTACTACCACCTACATCGCCACGCCATTATGTAATATAACATTTATTTACAAGTATATTTTGTCATATAAGAGGCTTATAATCCCAAATAAAGGGTTTAAAAACAGATCATTTTTGAGTCGAAGCCAAGTTAGCGAGAACGAACATATTACGTGTAATGTCAGCAGAGAAGTCACACTCTGCGCACTCCACGGCAATTGTTGGCCAGGGATGTACAATTAATTATTTATTGCCTTCTAAATACTTTATTTCCAATATTACATCAAGTAATTTATTTATATAAGCACCCAAGGTATCGTACATATTAATTATTTATATGCTTCTAAATACTTTATTTCTAATATTACATCAAACAATTTATTTATTTAAGCACCCAAGGTCTCGTATATATTTATTATTTAATATAGGAAGCAAATTACCTTTAAGTTAGCGTCAATATCGTATTTATTAATTGAATATTTATGTATTCTATAGAGGATACCACCTCTGGTACAATTGTAGGGGCCCCATAGCCTTCAAGAGCCTCTAATCTATCTGATAATTGAATATATATCTATCTAATCTATCTATCCAATAATTCAATATATTCATATATATAAATATTCACGAATATATTTGTAATATATTTTGGCGTATATAATTATCAAACAATCAACGTTTCTCAGTCAATAACTAGATATTTTATAGTTAATGTTTGATATTTCAAATCAAATCAAATCAAATGTTTATTTAGGTAAAGTACATACATACAAGAGATTTTACAAAGAGTGATGGATTTATAGATAGGGCTAGTACATACAATGCCTAAAGCCACTATTACGCAAAGCGTTTTGGGCATGAAAAACTTAAATGACTAAAGCTTAATACTAATTGAGCATAAAGAATAAAATGAAAACATGGAATGAAAACATGGCTGAAAAAGCAGCACAAATACAATTATGTCGACAAACAGCGCTCTTAAAAAAAAAAAAAAAAACAGACATTGGTTGACAATAGAGAGGTAAGGTAGGTTACAGGGAATTATAAATAGGTATAACTTCGTTTTTATCTTAAACTGGTTGAGAGAGGTACAGTCTTTAACATGATTGGGAAGGTCATTCCACATTCTGGGCCCCTTGATTTGTAGAGCATTTCTAGTTTGATTAAGTCGTACTCTAGGAATATCAAAACTGTATTTATTTCTGGTGTGGTGCTCATGGGTTCTGTTACAACCTTCTATGAAGCTTTTGAGGTCAGGATTGGCATTACAGTTCAGCGTTTTATATATGTATAATACACATGAGAGAATGTGCAGTGACTTAATATCTAACATATTCAGAGATTTGAGTAAGGGTACCGAGTGATGTCTGGGGCCAGAGTTGGATATTGTCCTAATAGCAGCTTTGTGTTGAGTAATTAGAGGACGTAAATGATTTTGGGTAGTAGAACCCCAAGCACAAATACCATAGTTGAGATAAGGATAGATGAGGGAGTAATAGAGAGTCACCAGGGTAGGGCGTGGTACATAATATCTGATCTTAGAAAGAATGCCAACAGTTTTTGAAACTTTTTTTGATATATTTAGAATGTGTCCCTGGAAATTCAGTTTGTGGTCAATGAGAACGCCAAGGAATTTGCCATCTAATTTGTTACAAATTTGGGTATTGTTTATTTTGAGATTTATTTGATTAGAGGATTTATTGCCAAACAAAATATAGAAAGTTTTGTCAATGTTAAGGGTGAGTTTGTTGGCAGTTAGCCAAAGATGGACTTTATTAAGCACAGTATTTACTGTGGCATTTAGAGCAAGGGGGTCAGGACTGGAGTAAATGAAGGTCGTGTCGTCAGCAAATAGAATTGGTTTGAGATGTCGGGAGGCATTTGGAAGGTCATTAATGTAGATGAGAAAGAGGAGAGGGCCAAGTATGATGCCCTGAGGAACACCAATGTTGATGGGTAGGGTGGGAGAAATTGAATTATTCACAGAAACATACTGGAGCCTGTCAGTAAGGTAAGATTTGAGGTATTGCAGGGAGTGTCCTCTGACTCCATAATGATGTAATTTAAGAAGAAGGTTTTGGTGGTTGACAGTGTCAAAAGCCTTACGCAGGTCCACAAATAACTCAACAGGGAACTCATTTTTATCTAGAGCTGCATGAATCAAGTTAATCATACTAGTAAGTGCATCGTAAGTGCTTTTTTGGGGTCTGAAGCCATATTGACAAGAGCTAAGTATATTGAGTTTGGCTAGATAAGAGTAAAGCTGCTTGTAGATTAGTTTTTCAAATATTTTTGACAAGTTTGGCAGAATTGATATAGGTCTGTAGTTGTTAACATCTGTGAGATCACCACATTTGTGACAGGGGTTACTCTCGCTTTTTTTTTTTAGAATATCTGGAAAGGTTTGGAGTTCAAGTGACTTGTTGAAGAGCAATGCAATAGCAGGGGCTAAAGATCTGGAGGCTTTTTTGTAAATAAGAGTTGGTATCTCCTCAAGGGCACTAGACTTGGTTTTAAGGGAAAGGATTATGTCAGTAACATCAGTGGAATTAGTAGGCTTTAGGTACACAGACTGTGGATAGTTACCTGTAAGATAGTCCTTAACATCAGTACTGGAAGATGGAATATCATTTGCAAGGGATGACCCAATGGAAGAGAAGAACCTATTGAACTTAAAAGCAGTGTCAGAGGCTGAAAGCAGACCATCATTATTTGACAGGAATATTGGTTTGTTATTTAAAATCTTCTTTGATCCCAATATTTGTGAACTTGTGCTCCAAGTTTTCTTAATATTGGCCTTTGTGTGGGTAAATTTATCTTCGTAGTATTTAATTTTGGCTCTCCTAATTATTTTAGAGAGCAATGATGAGTAATTCTTTGAGAATTCTTTGGAGACGATTCCTAACCTATACTTATTCTCAAGGTCATGTTTTTTATTAATGGATTTAAGTATTCCCTTTGTAAGCCAAGGATTGTTTAGCCTTTTGGTTGTGACTTGTTTCGTTAGCATAGGACAGTGGATATTATAAAGGCTTAGAGTTTTTTGAAGAAAAGATTGCACTGCTAGGTTGATGTCCTCTATGGTACCTAATTCAGATTCCCAGTTGATATCAGCAGCAGCAGCTATAAAATTGCCTATAGCAGTTTCATTGTGCAGCCTAAAGCTTAACTCCCTTGCCTCTAGAGGTGGTTTGTTAATGTTAGTTAAGAGAAATGTGGGGTAATGGTCTGTAGTGCTATCGGTGATTATCCCTGAAGCAAGTGGAGAAGTTATGTTGGTTAAGATTTGTTATGGTTTTCGTTAGCTTTGTTTCTGTGAGTGCTATTATGTCTGGGTTTTCTTCTAGTGCCCATTCTCCGAGTTCACTTGTTTTATTTGTAATCCCACCTATGTTAGTGTACATTGCCTTGAAGCTCACTTTCTTCTGTTCATTTTCTTGTCCCCTTCTTAGTGAGCATTCTGCTGGTGTGGGAAGCTGTTCCCTGAGTGAGAAGATCTGTGAGGTGGTTTGCAGGGTCTCAGAGGATTTTGGGGTGGGGTGGGGGGGGGGGTCAAGGGAAGGGGGAACAGGTAGGGTATGGGGTAAGGAGATAGGGGGTGGCATGGAGGATACGGGGTGAGGGGGAGTAGGAAGGATAGGGAGGGTATGGGATGAAGGGGGAGGGGGACATGATGGGAATGGGGAGGGGTGACAGGGTCGGAATAAGGTGGGGGGAGGGAGGGTTGGGTGGGGGCATGTAGGGTTAGGGGAAGGGAGGGTTTCTATGCAGAGGGGGGGGGGGGGTTGGTGGTGGTGGTGTTGCCCTCCCCTCTGGTGTTGCTGGGATGCTTGTTTTGGGTTCCCCTCTTGTCTCTGGGACTGTTGTGTTGGGGGCTGTGATTTCCTGGTTTGCTTCTCCCTCCCTGCGCTTCCTCCTTGCCTCTGCTGCCCTGGCTCTCTTCTCCTTCGTCTTGTCCCTCTGCAGGAATACTTTTTTGTATCCCTCTACATGCTGCAGACGACTCTTCCTTTCTAGAATAACCTCTTTCGTGGTCTCGTTTGCAAATACCACCTTTACCAGTCGGTTTCTGTCCTTGTTGTACCAGCCCAACCTGAAAACCTTCTCAATGTTTTGTTCAGCCCCTTCCATCTGTAATCCCCTTTAGTAGCCCATCTACTGCCTCTCTGTCCTTGCTATTCCATTCCTGCCTATTGGATCCTTCCTGTTCTTCGATGCCTACAACTACCACTAATCTTTTTCTTTCCAGCAGCTGACTGGTGCACCTTGCTGCTTCCTGTGAGGTACCTGCTTGCATGGCTACCTCCCTCACTGTGTCCACTGCTTTTGAGCTCTTTCTCAGTATTTCCGCAAATGTTTCAGGTACAGAGGCATTTCCTTCCAATGCAACATATGCACCTTCCCTTTGGATGATACTCTGTTGCTCGGCCTCTTTATTTTTATCTGTGAGGGATTTGATCTCCTCCCTTGCTGATGTCAGTTCACTTTGCAGGTTGTTAATTGTAATCCTCATTTCATGCATCTTCCTCCTGAATTCCTCCAAAACTTGGGCTAATATTTCCTTTGTTTGATCACTTTTACTATTCCCGTGTCCCTGGTGCGTCCTCCTGCCATCTTGTCCCTTTCCCCGGTATGTTTTGATAGGGTTAGGGGAGGGCATGTGCACAGAGAGAGAGAGAGAGAGAGAGAGAGAGAGAGAGAGAGAGAGAGAGAGAGAGAGAGAGAGAGAGAGAGAGAGAGAGAGAGAGAGAGAGAGAGAGGGAGAGAGAGAGAGAGAAAGAGAGAGAGAGAGGGGGGAGGGAGGGGGGGGGGGGTGGGGGCAGAGGGAGATTATATGTCACTATTTATGGTGTCCAGTTGACGTGTAGGGGAAAGTGGGGGATGTGCGGTGTTACCATGACTTGTTAATCCCTACACACACGGCACAATTCAGGTCCCACTGAGCTCACTAGTGAGGTTACTGCCTTTTTCTCTATCAATCTATCAAGATTACTATTGTATTATCGAATGCAATGTATTGTAAGTGACTACTATATGATATTATACAAACCTTACACACTGTTGAAGACTTCAGAGAGGGGCACTTACCAGTCACCACCCAACAAGCACAACCAGGCAGTTCCATGGCGGGTCGCCCCACGCGGATCTCCACACAGTATATGCACTGGTGATGCCACTAGCTCCACTTTGGTTTCTTCGCACTATCGCTTGTGATTTGCCTATGCTACGTTGCACCCTGCTAGCTACACACTGCGAGAGGCCAAATACTATGATCTAGCCTCTATACTCCTTCACTGTCCCAAGTATTTGACGAATCTCCTCGGACCTCACTAACACGTGTCTCTCTCACCGACGGCGGCCTACTACTCACTACTATGGTTGTACAACACTCTGCATGTGTGTACAACACTACATGTGTGTACTCACCTAGTTGTGCTTGCGGGGGTTGAGCTCTGGCTCTTTGGTCCCGCCTCTCAACCGTCAATCAACTGGTGTATAGAATCCTGAGCCTATTGGGCTCTATCATATCTACACTTGAAACTGTGTATGGAGTCAGCCTCCACCACATCACTTCCTAATGCATTCCATTTGTCAACCACTCTGACACTAAAAAAGTTCTTTCTAATATCTCTGTGGCTCATTTGGGCACTGTTTCTACCTGTGTCCCCTTGTGTTAAATAGCCTATCTTTATCTACCCTATCAATTCCCGTCAGAATCTTGAATGTGGTGATCATGTCCCCCCTAACTCTTCTGTCTTCCAGCGAAGTGGGGTTTAATTCCCGTAGTCTCTCCTCGTAGCTCATACCTCTCAGCTCGGGTACTAGTCTGGTGGCAAACCTTTGAACTTTTCCAGTTTAGTCTTATCCTTGACTAGATATGGACTCCATGCTGGGGCTGCATACTCCAGGATTGGCCTGACATATGTGGTATACAAAGTTCTGAATGATTCTTTACACAAGTTTCTGAATGCCGTTCGTATGTTGGTCAGCCTGGCATATGCCGCTGATGTTATCCTCTTGATATGGGCTGCAGGAGACACGTCTGGCGTGATATCAACTCCCAATTCTTTTTCTTTCTCTGACTCCTGAAGAATTTCCTCTCCCAGATGATACCTTGTATATGGCCTCCTGCTCCCTACACCTATCTTCATTACATTACATTTGGTTGGGTTAAACTCTAACAACCATTTGTTCGACCATTCCTTCAGTTTGTCTAGGTCTTCTTGAAGCCTCAAACAGTCCTCTTCTGTACTCAAACAGGTACTCAAAGTTCAATACACTGTGGTCACTCATTCCCAAGGGCGCTTCCATCTTGACTTCCCTTATATCCCACTCATTTAGGGTAAATATCAGATCAAGCATTTTTTTTTTATTATTTTCTACCACAGACGTGGCCACACATTGCTGGTTCATCCTCTCCTCTCATTCTTATTGGATCCTTATGTGCTGGCTTAGAAAGTTTCTTGTTGCCACATCCAGCAGCTTAGCTCTCCATGTTTCTGGTCCTACATGCAGGTCTCTGTTCTCCCAATCTATTTTCCCATGGTTGAAGTCCCCCATAATTAGTAGTCTGGATCCATGTGTACAACACTGCATGTGTGTACAACACTGCATGTGTATACATTACACTGAATATGAGCACAACACATGTGTACAATACTCTGAATATTTGTAAAGCCCTACACATTACTCATGCACTTAACAGTACTCTGTATTAAGCTCAATATTATAGAAATAAAAACACGTGACATAAATTCTAGTTTATCTTTAATTCTTTATACAAAGCATTGACAATCAGTGACTAAACTGACCTCAAGTGTCTTACATTCTATCAACAACTATGAAAGGAATGATCGTAAAATTTTTATGTGCAAACATGATGATGATCGACTATTTCAACCGCCTCTTCTCTCTCGCATTTACTTAAAATTATGTGTATTTAACAGTAGCAGCTCATACAAAAATTAATACTGTATTAATAAAAAAATAAAAAGAGAGAGGGAGGCAATTAAATTCACACGTTGCTTGTGCTGTATTTTAAAATTAAAAGGCAAGCTACTGTATCTCATTTTGGAAGAATTGTCAGCCATATTTCTTTTGTAGAAATATCATTTATACAATTATTCAGCCCATCCTCCTGTTTTGATAGTTCTTATAGTAATGATGAGTATATACTGTATACCGACGTACTGTATAACACAGTTAAAAACGTAGAAATCCGAACTATTGAGTTGGGCAAACTGAAAAACTATATTTTACTTGTGTTGCTTTGACAAGCTGAACTAACCTAACCTATCCTTATCTCCGTAGGTCTAATAACAATATCTGAGGCTTAATATAGTACATAAGTGTACTATACTAGGCCTAGAAATATTTAAGTCTGTGTTTTAGCTTCATTTATTTTAAAATAATTCCTTACTGGTCAGTATACTACTATCTAAAATCTAGGTACATACGAATTCTGACTATTGATGATCATCACAATAGGTAGTGTACTATCTAAACAGGAGAGGGAGCTCCATTGAGTTATTCATAAATGCTTGCACATATATTTTGTACACAAGCTGACAGTAATCATAAATCTGCAATATTTTCAATTGGAAGGCTCTGCAGAACAACGCCACAGTCAATAATTACGTTATTAGCCTTTTCTAGCGTCAAGCTTTGAAAGATCGCAAGGCCACTTATGACTTTTCCATAACCACATTGGTCCACACCATTAGTAGAATATCTAAGGTGTATGTTAAAACATGCTGATTTGTTAATTTCCTTGCAAGGGACTCCACTGAGAAGACCTGGGTGAACCTTTCTTTGGTATGTACCGCCATCTCCCAATTCCATGTCGGCAACGATTCCAAGAGGTTTGCCTTCATCCTTGTCCACCAACTCTTGTCCAGCTTGTACTTGTATATGTGCACTACCAGTCTTGTCGTTAAAATAATAGCCGTGACGTAACACAATTCCCTTGTATGAAGGTCCGTGTTCTCCCGTGCAGAGGTAACAGAAGTTGTAAGCCCGTAATGTGCTTTCGAACAACACTAGATATACCCTTCCCTCGTAACGATTGGGGCTTTGGATGTCTAAGAATGCATGCTTCTGCCGGGGATCAAAGTTATGCATGACGTCTGCGAACTGTAAAGACAAAAGGAGTAAGTAATAAGTCAGGCAATGATTAAGTGGTTTAAGTAGCTACAGTGTACATTTGCTAATATGAAAATATTGCATACTTTTTAGCAAGCATGAAACGAAGGCTGCGCTGCATCATTCTACAAGTAAAATATTGTAATGAACTGAACTTTAATTTCGAGACACAAAGTCAAAGAACTAAGCAATATTGCCTCAAAATATATACTTGTTGGATTGTGACGAGCTTTTGTAAAATGGAGAAACGACATTTTGTACAGTTCTCACGATTAGGGTAATACAAGGGTAATGAATATAAAAGATTGGCTAACCTCACTAGGAAGCCTAAAATAAGGATATAAAAAGACAATATTTGCTGTTTCAATTATGATATTTTTTGGGTTACATTCCACAGCCAATTTTATAAAACTATTATCAACACACAATTGATGTATTGTGTGTGAGTATACAGTATTTCCTTTACAAAGCCACAAACCAAAACAAACAACACAAACAGAATCTACCTTCATATATACCAAGAAAAACAAAGCAAGAATCTACCTTCAAAATATACCAAGAGAAACGAAACAAAATTCCTTTTCCTAGAAATTGATGGCAACAGCTTTTCATAAATTATGACAATATTAAAACTATGGAAATAAATTTGAATTAGCAAATAAAACCATTTAATTAAATCCTCAACTCAATTTGTTGCAATTCTGTAATGACCAGAATATAAAAAAAAAAGCCTCTCCCACGCAAACTCATTCCCAGAATGTCCGTCTTTTTTGTAGCAACTCTCATCACAACGAACACCAAGATGCACAGATACTGAGTCAATAATGTGTCACTGACAGAGCAAGGGATCAATACAGTATGCTGAGAGGGGTATAATAACGTGTCACTGGCAGAGCAAGGGATCAATACAGTATGCTGGGAGGGGTATAATAACGTGTCACTGGCAGAGCAAGGGATCAATACAGTATGCTGGGAGGGGTATAATAACGTGTCACTGGCAGAGCAAGGGATCAATACAGTATGCTGAGAGGGGTATAATAACGTGTCACTGGCAGAGCAAGGGATCAATACAGTATGCTGGGAGGGGTATAATAACGTGTCACTGGCAGAGCAAGGGATCAATACAGTATGCTGGGAGGGGTATAATAACGTGTCACTGGCAGAGCAAGGGATCAATACAGTATGCTGGGAGGGGTATAATAACGTGTCACTGACAGAGCAAGGGATCAATACAGTATGCTGGGAGGGGTATAATAACGTGTCACTGGCAGAGCAAGGGATCAATACAGTATGCTGGGAGGGGTATAATAACGTGTCACTGGCAGAGCAAGGGATCAATACAGTATGCTGAGAGGGGTATAATAACGTGTCACTGGCAGAGCAAGGGATCAATACAGTATGCTGGGAGGGGTATAATAACGTGTCACTGGCAGAGCAAGGGATCAATACAGTATGCTGGGAGGGGTATAATAACGTGTCACTGGCAGAGCAAGGGATCAATACAGTATGCTGAGAGGGGTATAATAACGTGTCACTGGCAGAGCAAGGGATCAATACAGTATGCTGAGAGGGGTATAATAACGTGTCACTGGCAGAGCAAGGGATCAATACAGTATGCTGGGAGGGGTATAATAACGTGTCACTGGCAGAGCAAGGAATCAATACAGTATGCTGAGAGGGGTATAATAACGTGTCACTGGCAGAGCAAGGGATCAATACAGTATGCTGGGAGGGGTATAATAACGTGTCACTGGCAGAGCAAGGGATCAATACAGTATGCTGAGAGGGGTATAATAACGTGTCACTGGCAGAGCAAGGGATCAATACAGTATGCTGAGTGGGGTATAATAATGTGTCACAGGCAGAGCAAGGGATCAATACAGTATGCTGGGAGGGGTATAATAACGTGTCACTGGCAGAGCAAGGGATCAATACAGTATGCTGAGAGGGGTATAATAACGTGTCACTGGCAGAGCAAGGGATCAATACAGTATGCTGAGAGGGGTATAATAACGTGTCACTGGCAGAGCAAGGGATCAATACAGTATGCTGAGAGGGGTATAACCTACTTCTCTATGTATATACACTGAGAGCATACTTTAGTCCTGAACTAAAGTTCAGGTTGTGAACTTTAAGTTCGGAACGTGGTCCTGAACTAAAGTTCAGGACCACAGGACTACTTGCTGGTTGCTCAGTAAGTTGTTGTGGCGGCCTTAATATAACCCCCCAGAGGGTGATAGGTATTAAACCCAACACCAAACCACAACAAATAACAAGGACACACAATTGCCACACGCCTGACAATAGCTAGTGTCAATTACTGAAGCAAAATATTCCGGTAAAAGAAAAAAACAAACAACAAATTATTTATCAATAAAACGTAAAGTATAATCAAGTGTTAGACAGAAGAGGATATGCAAAGTGACACGTCTAATTATTGGCCACTCTGTGTATTGTATGAGTATTGTATACTACAGCATTGGTGACCATTGTTAAGAAATAGCTTCTTGCAACAGATCTTGCACACGAAATGAATGACAAGGCCTCATTTACTTCCTTATCATGCTGCTAGTAATACTGACTCCCACAGGATCCTTATACTTCACCCATTAAAGAACTTTTGCGTGCTTCTTTTCCTTTAATTAAAACTGTTGCCTTCAATATCCAGCTTAGTAAATGCTAGATTTAAATTAAAAGTACAGTACAGTATAATATAGAATACAGTAATTTCCTTAATTAAAACAAACTTGTGTTTTTGTATTAAATCATGTTTAAATGATTTAATGGATTTTTATATATATATTTTTTAATTTACAAGCTAATCTTGAATGTAAAAATGCTTCTTACACAGAATTTTAGAACTTGAAAACTAAAATAAATGTGTGATGAGCATTTTTAATTCTAAAAGCATTTTGCTCCACACCTATAATGTGAATGTGACCCCAAAACACAATGATAGTTAAAAAATAATGCTGACAGAAATTTTTTACGACTACCCTTGGTGCAACATTCACATTAATACTTTTAGGGTAAGGGGCAAATTGTCTGCTATTTAGATGTGCACCTTAAGAGTAAACTTTTTTCAATAATCTCTTAAGTTTGGGGGGCCAAACCCTAAAGCACACACACAGTTCCAGTAACTCAAATAATCCTGCGAAGGATAAACTAGAACATATTTAGCTTTTTGGGTTTGGTCACAACATTAATCAAAAGAGGTTTTTGAACTAAAATTTACAGGAAATGCAGTCTAGAAACCTTAACGCTATAATGACAATAACCTCAAGCATACATATGGGGAACAGTTATGAGAAACGGAAGGTTATTGATTGATCGAATACAGGTGGAAGGCTGCAGCTAAGATTGTATAGTGCTAAGAGGCTATCTAGAGATACATGATACAAGGTTATAAGTAATTAATTATCAAAAGAAGGCACCAAGCCAGGAAGGCTATATAGCATCGTCAAATATGCAGAATAATCAGAGGGCGCTAAATATCACTAAGGATGCCAATATGAGAACAGAAATGCATAAGGCGAATGATATCAAAAGTATCTGATTCACCAAGAATTCTATCGAGGGACAAGTGACCGCGAGGGACGGTTGGAAAGCAAGATACACGCTCATCCTGAAAGTCAGGACATTCAACAAGGATATGCACGACTGTAAGAGTGACAATGAAGTTTGGACTATAAGGAACTGGGCAGCGCACCATTAAGTGCCCGTAAGTTAAGCGTTTATAGCCAATACGCAACCTTGCCAGAGAAGTTTCCCACCGCTGGTTACAGTGGTAGGAGGAAGGCCATGGGGGACACACTACTCTTAAGAGCATGCAGTTCAGTTTGTTACCAGTAACAGAAGACCAACAATCCTGCCAATGGACAAGGATAGAAGAATGAATAACTGGTTAAAAGTCGGAATAAGAAATACCTTTACAGGAGATGGACAAGTATGGATAGCTTCCTTAGTGGCAGCGTCCGCATGCTCATTTAAAGAGATATCAATATGGCTGGGAACCCAGCAAAACTCCACTGTTTTAAATCTACTAGAGATAAGAAACAGCCAATGTTGAATTCTCAACTACAACTGGATGGACTGGATTAAGGGACTCCAGAGCCATGAAGGCACTACGAGAGTCAACTGCAACCACAAAGGAGGACTGACAGCGAGAAAGCAGGACACGAAGAGCATAGAGAATAGTATAAAGTTCTGCCGTGAAGATGCTAGTCTCCAGAGGCAGGCGGCACATATAGGTATGGTCAGGAAAAAAACAGAGTAGCCTACACCGTCTGCAGACTTAGACCCATCGGTGAAGACGGAAATGGAGTGGGAGTGGGAAGAAAAGTGTTCTTGGAAAAGGTGTTTCAGAATTGTAGGAGAGGTAAAAGCTTTAGTCACGTGGGTCAGGGTTTTACAAAATTTAGGAAGGGACTTTCCACGGGGCAAGGACGGAACAACACGAAGAGAATATTGGTAACACTAACCGAAAGAGAATTTTGTAGATGAGACAACCGGACAGAAAGAGGGAGGTGATAAAGGGGAACAGGGACCACAGGAGGGGTAAAAGTCAAAGCACGACACAGGCAAGAGTGAGGGTACTGTAAGGACCTCACAAGGTAGTGAAGACAGTAGCGATCACGGCGGTCTTGGAGAGACAGGAAGCCAGTTACAAGCTGAGGGTAGGCATCGAATGAAAGGCACCAGAGCCGAGGTACAACCCAGTATGGTGCAGAGTATCAAGACGGTGAAGAGTAGAAGCAGATGAGTAAGCAGGGCAAGCATCCGCTTCTGAAGAAATATGGGACAAAACCTTAAGTAGGTTAAGGCAACTCGCAGGTAAGAGATATGGGGTGACCAAGACAAACGAGTGTCAAAGATTAACCCCAAAAGCTTAGCAGAATCTTTATACACAAGAGGATGACCATAAAGAGACAAAGAGGGACGAAGAACGACCTATTTCCGAGTAAAAGTCATAGCACAAGTCTTTGTAGCAGAGAACCTGAAGCCATGATTGGTGGCCCAAGACAACATGCATCAAACGAAAGTTGAAGCCGCCGTTGAAGGAGAGGCGAATCATCACCTCGGCAGCAAAGGGTAAAATCGTCGACATAGAGAGCAGAGAAGATGCCAAAAGAAAGGGAGGAAAGAAGACCATTGAGGGCAACCAGAAAGAGAGTAGTGCTCAAAACACTACCTTGGGGTACACCTTCGTATTGCTGAAAAGAGGCAGAGAATGGGGTACCAAGCCTTACTCTAAAGGAACGAGGAGAGAGGAAGCTCTGGAGGAAGAGAGGGAGATTACCACAGAGGCCAAACGAACGAAGTTGGGATCTCCAGGTAGTGTCATAAGCCTTTTTCAGGTCAAAAAGGACAGCAACAACAGAGGTCTTTGCAGCAAAAGCAGTACGAATATAGACCTCCGAGTTCGCCAAGACATCAGTCGTGCTGCGGCACTTGCGAAAACCAAATTGAGAAGGGAAGAGGTGGTGATAGTGTTCCAAGAACCACATCAGACGAACATTAACCATTCGTTCCAAGAGTTTGCAGACACAACTCGTGAGGGCAACAGGGCGGAATTTCTCAGGGGATGTCCCTAGAGACCCGTTTCCAAATAAGGAGAACAACCACATCGAACCAGTCCTCAGGGACTGACGATGACTTCCAGACCCGGTTATACAGATTCAGTAAATACTGAGACATGCATGGAGGGAGATGGCGAAGCATCTCATAATGAATATCATCTGAGCCCGCTGCCATAGAACCGCAGAGGACCAGAGCAAACTGAAGTTTGGGGAGAGAGAAGGGATCGTCATAGGGAAGTCGGAGACGAGTGTGGAAATCTAAGGGACGAGATTCAAGAACAGGCTTATGAAGAAGGAAAGATTGAGGAGGATGAGAACCGGAGCTAACAGTCGAAAAGTGGGAACCCAGTTCGGTCACAACCATCAATGGATCCGCCACAAGAGCACCACGGAGGTTAAGGACCGGTGAGACATCTGGAACAAACTTTCCCGCTATCTTGCGGATTTTTTTCTAAATCTGTGGCAGAGGAGTATCAGACGTAATGGTGGAGACAAGATTTCCAACTCCCAAGTTTAGCTATACAGATGGCCCTATGGGCCATCTCACTCGCCTTCCGAAACAAAATAAAAGAATCAGCCGTCTGCCGGCGTCGGTGTTTCTTCCAGGCTGCACCCTTACAGTGGACAGCCCGAGCACAGTCCGTATTCCACCAGGGAATGCACTTCCGCGTGCCATGGGAGGTAGAGCGAGGAATAGCGGAGCGCCCTCCTCAGTCATGAAAAAGAAGGGCGCGAGGGAGAGGTCGGAAAGAGAGTAGCACAGAGTGGTGAAGAGATTCTAATCATCCTTGGCAAACTGCCACCTAGGGAAGGAGAGGGGAGGATGAAAAGAGAAAAAGGAGACAAGGATGGGGAAATGGTCACTGTTATGGAGGTCATCAAGAACCTGCCACGTGAAATCAAAGTAAAGAGACAATGAGCAGAGAGAAAGATCAAGACAAGAAAGGGTACGAGTTCGCGAGTCCACATGAGTGGGTTCACCAGAATTCAGAAGAGACAGGGAAGAAGAAAGGACAAATGGTTCGAGAAGGCCACCTCAGAGGGTATGCCGACAGTTGAAGTCGCCCAACAGGGGCACAGGCTTTGGCAGAGTCCAGTAGTAGGTGCTTAAGATCGGGAAGAGAAATTGGGACATTTGGGGGGAGATAAATGGAACAGACGGTATACCATTTACTCACAAAGACATGGGCTGCAGAGCATTGGATAGGCAATTGAAAAAGTAAGGGGACGAAGGGGAACATCAGTACGAATCAAAAGACCAGTAGAGTTATGGGCCCCAGCAAAAGCTGAGGAGGGGGGGGGGGGAAGGAATAACCACGGAAGCGACCAGGACGAGCACCAAGCATCGACTCCCGAAGACAAACAAAGTGGTGAAAACTGCGTAATCAGAAGTTGGAGTTTATGGAAGTTGGCATAAAAGCCACAAATATTCCATTGAAGAATAGACACTGTCAAAAGGAGAGAGGACAGCAATAGAGAACTATGAAGAAACAATGACAAAAAAGAACACAACATATTAAAGAAGATCAGTCAGCAAAATCAGGGTTAGGGGGCATGGGTAAACTTAGTATGGATGGAGTTAAGGGAGCGGGAGGACAGACCAGAGGCGGACAGAAGGGGGCCGGAGTAGGAGAGGGAGGAGACAACTGAGAGGGGCGGTCAAGGACAGCTGGAGGAGGGGCAGAAGGCAGGGAGCGCACCTCAGCAAGGGCAGCAACTGAGAGGGAATCAGGGGCTAAAGAAACCTCCATATCTGGGACAGGGGGTCCGACCACCGAAATGGGAGGGGGCAAGGAAGAAAGCGATGCCTTTTTACCTGCCGGAGAGGAGGAAGGAGCCAGGCTTACATTTCTGACTCGGAGACAAGTATGCTAGCAACAACGTACTGGGCGACAGACTCAACTGTCTCAACAGGAGAAGAACGGGAACGAACAACATGAAGATTGCTGGGAGGATGATGGACAACAGCCTGGACAGACAGGCAGCATGGAGGGCCAAGAGACTAGGGGGAGGGTTGGGAAGAAGGTTAAGGGGAGATGGAAAAGAAGACACAGGAGACATGGCAGACTGGGTAGGAAAGGGGGGAAACTCTAGATGGAGAACCAAGATGGGGACCCCTCGGGACAGAAATAAAAGGAACAGGAGAAGAGGCGGTGGGCGTGTCCGGATCTAAGGCCTGGAAATGGTTGTGAGACTGAGTAAGGTGGGAAGGACGAGGAGAGGTAGAACGCAACACACGAGTATAAGATACGCTAGTGAAAGCGTTGAGACGGCGAACTTGGCGTCTCGCTTCAGGAAAAAACAAACGATCTTGGCGTTTCAAATTGAGGACGGCTTCAACTTGAAACTCGAAGGGGTTGATGGCGACAACCACAAGGGGGTCGAGTGAACGAGTCCACCTGGAGAACAGAATGCCTTGCACTTCAAGGATATGTTTAATATCCTCGTGGCAGTCTTTTGGGTCCCTAACACCAGTTGCAACATGGTGCGGGAGGAGAACAGTGCCAACACTGGCATTTAACCGAGCGTTTTTGGAAACCCGAACAGGGGTCTCCCCAAATGCTGGATGACGCGGCTAAGCGGGTAACTGCATCCTGAGAAGGAACAGCAATGACACACGTACCGAAACGGGTGGGGTTAAAAGTAACAAAGAGGCATCTACCGAATCAACAAGGTGTTTATGGAGGGAAAAAATCGCCAGGAGGTGCAGAATCCAGATGGTTGAGATCAAAGTATTTTGCCCACGTAGCGTACCAAACATGGCATGGTACGTATTAGCATGGGAAGACATCGTGCGAGTGCGGCTGTGGTGGGGACGGCGTTGAGAACTCCCAGAGAGAGAGAGGGGAGGGGGGTTAAAAGGCACAGTAGTTACAATGACAGAGCTGTGCCATGGGACGAGGTGGTCACCACTGGGGGCTTGGGGCTCGACCTTACCACAGAAGAGGGAGGGGAGCGGGGGAGCTTTGGGGGGAGAGGGAATAGTCTGGGCTGGGCCCAATGTAGCAAGGGCTACAGAACCCAGTCTTCCACCACAGTCCGACTCAGGGGCCTGGTAGCCCACCCCATGAGCCTGGGTAAGAGAGGGAATACCACCTACCAGGGAAGCCAGGAAGACCAAGCGCGGGCCAGTGCAGGAAGGGGCGCGTAGTCACCAGCAGTGCACCCTTCACAATTTAACAGGGGAGTCCTACTGCTTCGTCTATTCTCCCGAACTGGTGCAAAGACCTCATTTTCCCTTTCGCCCCAGCCTGGACACCCAGCCATCCACTTAGGGCGACCTCTCCAGCGGTCAGTCCAGTGACTCCCAAGAACCCTACGTTTGTGTCCATTCACACATACAACTCCCAAAACAAGGTTATAAGAATGTACAGTATAGTGCTAAGAGGCTATCTAGAGATACACAAGGTTATAAGAATGTATAGCACTAAGAGGCTATCTAGAGATACACAAGGTTATAAGAATGTATAGCACTAAGAGGCCATCTAGAGATACACAAGGTTATAAGAATGTATAGCACTAAGAGGCTATCTAGAGATACACAAGGTTATAAGAATGTATAGCACTAAGAGGCCATCTAGAGATACACAAGGTTATAAGAATGTATAGCACTAAGAGGCTATCTAGAGATACACAAGGTTATAAGAATGTATAGCACTAAGAGGCCATCTAGAGATACACAAAACAAGGGTATATATATGGTGCAAAATGTGCATACCACATGATAGTACATATAACACATCAGAGCATGATAAAACAGTGTGTATGTGTGCGCGCACACACACGAACATTAGAAAATGCACACTTACACATACACTACAAAAATTACATACTGCAAAAGTTCAGTAATCCGAATGAAATCACACTCATTGTTTCTGAGTAAATGATGAGAACCACCAGATTATGGTACAATAAAAAATAGTTTCAAGTTTGTTAATTTTTTAGGCATTCCTGGCAAGAAATTCGACAAACTGAAATTGGGGCAGGTCACCGTACACTTCGGATTACTGAGCGTAGACAATACTAATAATTATCTAGCAGCGTATGCCTGCTGGACTAATCCCACTAACTGTTACAGATAAGTCGGCAAATGAATATAATGTTAAAGATTCAAGACTATTTACTAGGGTATGAATGCTATAATTTCCATGCAAAATAGACGAGATACATATTTGTTGACATGATTTACTAACCAGACAGTTTCAATAATTTGAAGTATCCTTAGAACTGAGGGTGGGTCAAATATGTCTGGATTAGTTAAATATGTCCTAGGGTGGACCAAATGTCCTGGGGGTGAGGTCAAATATGTCCTGGGGGTGAGGTCAAATATGTCCTGGGGGTGAGGTCAAATATGTCCTGGGGGTGAGGTCAAATATGTCCTGGGGGTGAGGTCAAATATGTCCTGGGGGTGAGGTCAAATATCCTAGGATGGATCAAACATGTCCTGGAGTGGGTCAAACGTCTCAGGGTTAGTCAAATACGTCCTGGGATAGGTCAAAATGTCCTAGGGCAGTTAAATATGTACTCTAGAGACCTTTTGGTGGGTCCAGGGGCCACTTACCTATGGCCGAGTTGACAGCCTGACCAACCAGACTGTTTGTTCTCACTGCTCAAAAATCTATGTAGTCAGTACAGTCTGAGCAAATACATTGTTGGTATTCAGAGTTCGTTTCCCCTTCCCACGATTAGGTGTTTGTTAGTAATTCTTTTTTACATATCATGGGAAGAATGTTGAAAGGTCTTGTGTCTTGTATATACAGTATAGTTATCTTTTAGTGTGCTTGTCACCCTTACTTAAGTAACTTTTTGTGTGTTCACACAGACGGCACTCTGAGCCTGGCTTCTGTGGGCTACGTAACCTAAACTTCAAACTGGCATGTCTCGTATGGCAAAATATATACAACCTCCAGCCTTCCTTTTGTATATAGTCACTTTAATGCCACTCGAGACCTGCTTTTCGTACAAAGCCAAACACTACTTTATTTAGCCTGCCTATCATATGGGGCAATACAAGGCTGCCCCCCCCCCCAACCTGCTTTTCACATGGGGCCCCCACAAAATGTTACCCGAAGCCTGCCATCGCATGGGATCAAACACCATCGATATGCCAAAATCCCAACTATTCAAAGTGATGCCTTCCTAGTCTTTCATACTTGTATGTGAGTACAAGGAAGTGATTAATTCACAACTCATTTGGTTACTCAAATGTGTCCTGGGGCCTATTTAAATGTTTTTTTCGATATACACAAATGTGTCATGTGGTGGACCAAATGTAGCAGTGTATAGTAAACTCCAATTACTATATGACTTCTCCATTTGGTTCATTGTGTACTACACTGTAAAGTGCCCATAACAGCCTTTACAGTGTACAATAGTTTTTAGTGTATATTTGGCTAATATTGTATAATACAGCATTTAGGTATGAATTGGGTCCAAACTAATCTGGGGAACGGGGAGTTTGCTGCAGATTTTTGTCTAAAGACGAATGTGCCCTCAACCAGTCACGTGAAGCGAGGTGAATAGCTTTCTTCCACGCCATTCAAGCGCTTCATCTTAATTCACCGCGTTCACTAAGGCGAGTCAACATCCAACAATTGTGTTTCCATTCACTCTCTGGACTCGATACAGTATTTTGTCTTTTTAAACGTGCGGGAGGGTAAAGGAGCTTGACCGACACCATAGCGCCTGGTATTTTACGGGTATTTTACGGATTTTACATGTCGCGGGTATTTTACACAATTACATTTCTCCTTGGATAATGCACTACAATACACAGTACAAACTACAGTGTACTGTACTTGCATTAATGGTACAAATACTCTCTACATTACAGTACAAAAAAAAAAAATTGTGTACAAGTTCATATTGTAATTACAAAATGTAAAAATGCCAAAAACTCCAGTTTTGAAGAACAATTGCTTCAATTTTTCAAAACAAATATTTTCATAATTAACCAACACATATCAGGGTGAAAATTAATTACAAAACACACACTCGTACATACAGTATTTCACATTCCGGACCAAGAAACATTTACTTGGTAAAGTTATTAAAATGCAATAACAATAGAGGGGTAGCAAGTAATAACAAACATGATTACACACAATCATGGTAAACATATTGGATGATATATTGCATGTGCAACGAGCTGCATGATAACTGTAATCTTTATCATATGCGACTGCTCGCTCTCTAAATGTATTACTGTAGTTTTGCTACTGTATTTTGTCTTCCTATTGTAGTACTATAATACTACTACTTTTAGCAATACACATAATGCCATGTGTATAAACTTGTATTTCCCCAATACAATATTAATGCATTTTACCAGCATGGTAAACAGGGATATATATTATATATATATATATATAGAATAAAATAGGATTTAATACAATTTATACACTATACACGTATAGTTAAATGCAATGCAACCAGAGGTGGTACCTCCCCCCCCCTTTTTATATATACCTATGTGTGTGTGAACTCGGATACTGGTACAGTGTACTGTATACACCCACCACAATACAAGGAGTAACATACTGTGACTATTTGGGGAATAATGCTCCAAAACTTACCACCACTCCTTGAACAGTGCTCTACTTAAAATCTGAAATTTCCAACCATTTTGAGCAACAGGTAAAAACAACAACAACAAAACATTTTTTCTAATAAGAGAGAGACGCCAATTCCAGCTTGAAATCGTCTAAATAGCAAACACGGATGTTGACTCGTGCGAGAGTCCTGCTACAAAGACTACGGAGTCACGTTTGTGTGGATGGCTGTGGAGTTAAGCCATATGTCTAAGTATTGCACATTGCAGTAAACAATGCACCAAACTATTGGACAGATGAACACATAGTTCAACATTTAGATGAACACATAGTTCAACATTTAGATGAACACATAGTTCAACATTTAGATGAACACATAGTTCAACATTTAGATGAACACATAGTTCAACATTTAGAGGAAGAGACGAACTGCTCCACTTGGTAACACAACATGGCTGTGCTTGAATCACTGGTTACGAGAGTATCACACCTGCCAGAACTGCTTTTTGGTTCGTAATGGTACATAAAACACACACAGTAGTTGAATGTGTATCTACAACTACACGTTATATATGTAAACATGTTATGTATACGGTGTATACAATGTTATAGCACCAAAAATAGTATATTTTATGCTAAGAATATAATATTGTTCTCATATTGGTGACAAATATATTTGTGCATACTGATTCTGTGATATAAATGTTTCTATCGACAGTCCAATAGATAATTGCGCTGAAAAAAATCCACCAATAAAACATTTAAAATATGATTATACAACTAATACACCAGCTTATTAAATGCACATGGCAACCCTCCCCCCTGGGAGTGATCCCACCTGAAGATTATTTCACGAGCGACAAAGATTTGATGCCACCATCGAGACTTCAGTGCTTCATTCATGCTGAAGTAATGGGCAGTGTTGGAAATGATTACAGAGGCCTAAATGTACACAAAACATTGTTTTGTGTACACACAAACTGCAAACACATTTGCAGCTGTGCCTCAGACTAAGTGAAACATAACCTTCGAGAATATCCACAAAAACAAATTACTGTATCAATTATCCATTCAACAGATCTCAAATAAAAGTGCACACTCATACACTCACAGACGCAGGAAGATTAAATGTTAAGAAATATTATCAAATATTCCAACATCCACGAACACAAACCTTCCCACACCAAGATACAACATAATAGTTATTATTTTATTGTATAAGATGGTCTTTACCGCTCGGGACAGAGGGGCATCAGTATACCGCAATCCGTTATAACTTTTCTGACGATTTTGTCAGGCATCTTGTATACCTGCCTGAGAACACCAACCCCATTTGTGACAGCTCCAAAACCGTCACTATCTACGGTGTCGCCGGCGTAATAGAGGAATATTTTGAAACCTGCTAATTTGTACGTGTTTTCTCCGAGTGGGATAGCCGAGAGGAGTCCTGGATGGATCTTTTTGGGGTAATTAATACGGTGGCTATAAATAGCATTCTTAACACTGCTGCTGGTGGTGGAGGCACTCGCATCCCCATCGTACTCTCCGATCTCTTCTCCTGCTCGGAGCTGGATGATGTCATCATTTTCGTCACTGAGATCGTAAAAATGACGCAGTTCCAAACCTCTGTAACTGGTTCCATATGCACCAGTACAAAAATCCATAAATGTAAGAGCTTGCAGTTCGTGAAGATAAAGCCACAAGAATATGCGCCCCTGAGGTCGGTTGTCAGTTTTAACATCGAGGAATGCTCTTCCATTAGCCATTTCAGCAATCACTCTATCAAACTGCAAAGAAACAAGACAAAGAAAACAAATTCAAACATTTGCAATTAAGCATCCAGCGTTTTGACAAATGTTAAAACAAAAGAGATGTTTATCTCTCACACAACGGCTATGGAGAAATGGTCACACCCACCTAAGCACAAAAACTAAAAAAATTATTTTTCATTATAGAATTATTAATTTGTATACAAAATGTAAGAAAAATACAAAAATAACCGAGTATGTATTGAGTCAATTGGTGGATGTGCTCTGCAAGGCAGTGTCTGGCACTTATCAACGCCTGGTGCTCGACTTTGCTGACGCTTCCTGTTTTATCATCCGATATTTCACCGATTGTTTTATCACTTGTTTTCCTCTAGAGATCATCAACAGATGATTACCACAGCAGCCTAAGAGCTAAACTACACCTGACTGAACTAAATGAATTCTGTAATTCATAACTTAAACCAATAACTACCAATAAATCCCCTTAACATCCTTTGGAAGCAACTGGGCGGTGGCACAAACCCGACAAAAACACGTTGAATGTAAGGAAATGCTACTTTCTAGAAGGGTACATCAGCTCTAGAGGTCCATAATAGCCTACTGGAGACCACAAGTCAAACCCTAGGTTTCCCCCCCCCCCTCCCTCGACAGAGCTGCAGGGAGCAGGGAATTCTTCCTCGACCTCACTAGAGCAATAAAGCCCCAGAAAAAGCAAGCAAAACAAAATGGACAACTGCACGGTTTAAAGAAAGTAAACTAACAACGCAGCAAATGACTATAAATGATCTCCCCTCGGTAGTTAGAATATACTCCCTATACTCAAGAGTTACAGCTGGCCACCAACTGGGACTTGCTCTAGTTCACCACGAACTTGAACCTGATACGCTGTTAAACAACCGACCCTGGCTTGTAGACATGCACACCAGATGGGAACCCAAACAATCCTGTCATTGAGGTAGGCCAAGACATTAACCTTCGACCTTCGACATTAACCTGGTCAATATCCGAGGAGCCACATTCAGAAGCCCAGACACACCCCAAAAGCAGTAAGCAAAATGCCCCACAAAAACCTAATCACTTCCCAAACCTAGGATGAATTGGGACATGCCAGTATGCATCCCAGAGACCCAGGGATACCATTCAATAACCTGTCTGCAAAACCAGATGGACCTGAACTAAAGTAGACATGAGAAAGGCTGGGCATGGAATGAAATGGTTCAGTCTGAGAGATTGAGAATGTACGACAGGCCTTCAGAGTCCCGTTGGGGACTGGGAACAATTAGGACACCCACCGAAGAGAGGTAGTCAACTCGACTACCCCAAAGTCCACCCACTGAAGAGAGGTAGTAAACTCGACTACCCCTCCCAAATCAAGAAGCCTGAACCAGAGTAGCAGGGTGAACTTCTTATCTGAATCCACTGACAAAAAAAAAAAAAAAAAAAAAAAAAAAAAAAAAAGAGGGAGAGAGGCTACAACCCAAGAACAGCAGCCTACCTTGACTAACCACAGGCAAGGCCCAAACCCAAGACGACTGCCCTCGAGCAGCGAGAAAGAACCCCTCTGGAAAAAGAACTGAACCAAGGGGCTGGAAAGCAACCACCGTAGCAGAGAGCACACTTGAGAGACAGCTGCCTCAGTAACAAGCAGAAGGGGGAAAAAAAAGAGGGGAGGTGGCACAGTGCCCACAGGAAGGGAAGGCACAGCGCCCACGGGAAGGGAAGGCACAGCGCCCACAATAACATCTCTGTCATTGTATAGACTAGGATAGAGTGCTCTGGATGCGGTGTCCAAGATGGCCACACCCTCTGCCACTGTCAAAGTGTGTAGAATGCCATTATTTTGAATAATATTAATTAGGCAGTAGTGTAATGTGTCCTAGTTCAGTCCGAGTACAATACAGTATTACTGTTTATCTTTCAAACTTGTAAAAGTATTTGCGGTAATTAACAGTTTGTTCTGAAGCCATTCTAAGTCGTCTTCAAATTGGCGCCGGTTATGTGTTTGAAGTGTGGCAGCACTTTGTATTGTGTGTTTGAAGTGTGGCAGCACTTTGTATTGTGTGTTTGTAGTGTGGCAGCACTTTGTATTGTGTGTTTGAAGTGTGGCAGCACTTTGTATTGTGTGTTTGTAGTGTGGCAGCACTTTGTATTGTGTGTTTGTAGTGTGGCAGCACTTTGTATTGTGTGTTTGTAGTGTGGCAGCACTTTGTATTGTGTGTTTGTAGTGTGGCAGCACTTTGTATTGTGTGTTTGTAGTGTGGCAGCACTTTGTATTGTGTGTTTGTAGTGTGGCAGCACTTTGTATTGTGTGTTTGTAGTGTGGCAGCACTTTGTATTGTGTGTTTGTAGTGTGGCAGCACTTTGTATTGCTGGGCCCAAACAATCACCAAAATCATTTAATACTTATAATTATAATGAATTCATAACCATTGAATGAATTATAATGAATCCATGAATTCATAATTCATAATTATAATAATTCTATGTTGCAGCGGCGCCCACAGTAGTTGGCTAAAAACCAACCCAGCTTCCATAAATAACAGTACCAAAACAATTATTGGTGGAATGTAAAAATATTGCCTCATACACTCTCCCTCAAAAAAAAGTTAGCATTTTGTACTATTGCAACTTCAAATGGCATGCCAGAAACCCTGAACAGTAACTTTACAAACTAACCTGTCCTAGGTCGAAATAAGCAAGTCTAGGCCTAATATACGTCATCTTAAGTAAACAGATACATTATACGTACTTGGTTTAGGTTTGGTTCTGTATTGGGTCCATACAATAGTAGTAACACAAAATGTTTTTTTATTGGGCACAACAGTGTTTTTAAACATTAGGCCAACCCGTGCTGTAAGCATTATCTTTCTAGATGGCAGGTGGGTCAAAAAGCACATCTTGTGTCCCGGTTCTTAAGATATGGAATCTAAAAAAAAAAACAGCATTGAATGTAATATAACGCCATTTTCTGGGTGATTCCCGGAGGCTCCTCGGAGCTATCTGGGCTGACATGCTAATGTCAGACTTCGGCAATCAGTCAAGTGTACAGAGTTCTGTGGGCCTACCGGGGACCATGAGCCAGAACCTGGCCCCACTCACAGAGGCACGAGGAGCCATGGCCTATAGAAACCCCAGTGTGGTTGGAAACATTCTATGTCTGCCATCGACCGGGCTTGGCACCCAGAAAGGTAGGCATCCCAAAACAAACCCCCATTCGGGTGAAAATTGCTACAAAAAGCTGAACAAGAGAATAGAACTGCCCCCAAACAGAAATGAGCAAACAAGTATGACGTCACATGTTACTGTCTGCGCAGCTTCCCCCTCCCCAGGAGAGGGAAGGGGGAGCTCCAAACACCCACACCCCAGTTCTGAGGCTGGATATCAAAAACACACGAAAAAACGCCAACCGGAGGGAGGGAGGGTTGCCGGGGAGCCTCTGGGACTCGCCCAGAAAATGCCATTTCATTACATTCAACGCAGGTTATCTAGGGGGAGCCCCATTGGGTAGGTAGCTCTTGGGAGCCAAAGATGAAAACAAGAGGGACGTGACCCGGAAGGCGGAAGTCGCACAAACCCCAACGCGAAGCAGACAGAAAACTGCAACTGTCAACCCAAGGCCACACAGGCCCGACATGGCCCAGGAACATCAACGAAGGAATGCAGAGCCAACCTACGAACGACTTGGGCACAGGGACAGACAGCAGGCTGGCAGAGCTGAACCACCCTGCGGACGACCCGAAAGAACTGCCTCCCGGAACAGGGAAGAAGGGAACCCGGAACAATCCAAAGCGTGGACCCGGTCACGGCAGCCATGGCACGCCAAGCACGGCGAAGTGCCGCAACCGAACACAACACACGATGCGCCCCCGGCCAGACCAACCAAGCATCAACAACCCAAGGACTTCCCCAGAAAGCAGCCATGCCAGTCTTCACCAGAAAAGGAGACGAATAAACCTACCAGCCTCTGATAACAAGCCAGAACCGAAGGGGCCACAACAAACCGAGGAGAAGAGAAGAGCGCACGCAGTTCAAGAACCAGGACAGCTCAAGCGGCGTAAGAGCAGGCTTGCTAAGCAGTGCAGAGGCAACTCCAAAACCAAAGCAACCCGGAGCGGCTCCGCTAGCGCCGCACGAGACAAGGCAACAGTATGTGTCAAGATGACGGCCCTGAACTTCCACAAGAAAAGGACAAGACCATGCCATCCAAACGGAGCAAACCTACAAAGGGACAAAAAAGGAAAGTCCGCCAAAAACCCCCACACCGCCGCCAAGATGAAGCACGCAGGTGGGACACCATCAACGAAGCCACCTGACCACCAACAGATGGCGAGAGACTCGAGGCAGAACCGAACCAGCCCCGCCATGGACCGAACGAGCATAGGAAGAGGCGGAGCTGCGGAAAAATCTCTGATGCGGTCACCGAGCAAGCAGAGCCGGAAACCCAAGCCGGCAAGGAATAAGATGGAACGTCTGCCGTACAAAAAACTTCCCAATGCTAGTGAGCTTGCCAGAAGATCGAAGACACCGTGGTTCCGAAGCGAGACTCTTGAGAAGTGACACCACGAGATCTTGAAAATTCCAACTGGTAGGGTAAGCCAGGAAACCATGAACCCAAACCTGGCAAGCCGGGAAAAAAACACAGGGCCAGTGGAAAAGCAGGGAACTGAACATGGACAAAGTCCAGCCTAGCAGTAGGAGAGCCAAGAGGCCCATACTAAAACACATAACATTGTGTAGGAGAGAATGAGAAAAAATGGAAAAATAAAAGAAAAAGACCAGAAAACAACCTCAGCACCAGCAGCTAGGGACAAGAGTGTAGAAGGAAGACGAGGAACGAGGAAGACAGGCAGCAAACGGGAATGAAAGGGACATGACCAACACACAGAGGCCATGTTGATTTAAGTTGATTGACAGTTGAGAGGCAGGACCAAAGAGTCAAAGCTCAACCACCGCAAGCACAACCAGGCGAGGACAATTAGGTAAGTGCAGAGAATCCAATGGATATGGAAGGGCTAAGCCAGGCACTGCAAGACGGCCAAGGAATGAGTGACCAAGACCACGAAAGACGGGGCCGTGCCCCACCGTGTAACAAATAACACAGACGAACAAGGAAGGCCCCAGTAAGAAGCACGCAAGGCCCAAACAAAATGCCACAACCAACCCCCAACACGCATACAAAAACCACAAACCAGCGCCCGGCCAAAAGAGACGCCCAACCGCATAAACTCGCCTGCAGAGCGTAGGCACGAATGTGTTACGATACATTGTAGCCGAGAATATTCCGGGAGCACCGCCAGTGGAATAAGGCCAGAGCCACACACGCAGAAGAGTAGGGTAGGGTAGAGGCGAATGCGGCGCCCCACACCCGTATGCAGAGAAAACGAGGTGTCCTCCTCATTTTGGTAATTCAGAACACCCCCAGTATCTATGGGGCACGGACTAGAGAGATGAGAGGAGCGAGAGAGGCGAAGCACCCAAGAAAAAAAGAATGCGGAACACCAGCACTCATGTACACCGTCCATAACAAAAACTCCCACTGCGCATGAGGTCTGAACCGCACAACCCACCTGGCGGGGAAGGCGCCAACTAGGAAAATTTAACGAAACTTACAGTGTCGAGACAGAGCATGGAGAGAAGATATAATTACAAAAGAACGAGACAGCACCGAAAACCAAGAAGAAGCACGCAAGAGGACCAATGAACACTAGAAAGAACTGGAAGGAAGCCTCACCAGAAGACGACAGACGTTCCAATAATACGGAAGGTATCGAAGAAGTAGAACCCCGAGAAGAGGAGAACATGACCTCTACACAACTGGAAAGTCCCATCCCAGAGAAGAAGGGCGAGTAAACAGAGAAGAGAACCCACTGATAGGACGGAATCGATGGACCCAAAGGAACAAGGAACTAAACCCCGGGGAGGGGCCGACACCCAACGACTAGTGCGCAGAGGGGGGGGGGGGGAAGGAAAAAACCCACTCCCCGTAACCGCAAGCCTCACTCAAGAGTAGAAAACCCCGCGGGACCCCCCAAATCACGCTCTCTCCAGCCCCGAGAACCTACACAGCAGGCCCCAGAGCCGAGCCGAGCCGTCCCCCCAAAGCCCCAGCCTCACAAAAAAAAAAAAAAAAAAAAAGCTGGGGCAGCCGGAAAATAACTAAGGAAGGGAGCCCACTAGCAGACTTATACAACACGGCTGGAGGAACAGGCTCGAATGCCTGTCACTACCCTGGAAAGGGAAATTCCCGAGACCGCCAGAGTTTCAAGACCATCGAAGCCCCACCCCCAACCCTGAACCCAGAGACGGTAAGAATCCGGATGATGGGAGGAAGAGAGAGAGAGAGAGGGGAATGGGGGGGGGGGGCGCCAGACGAAAGCACAACAGGGAAAAGACAAGGGAACACGGACGGAAACAAAACCGAAATGACCAACACCCCCAAACCCTGTCACAACCACCAAAACGAGGCAACCTCGGGGCTTCTGGGGAGCAAACAACCTAACACGTTGCAACCACCTGAACTCAACGTGCAACACCCATGCTGCCTGCACCTGCATAGTCAGCATAAAACTGGGTAACAGAGCCACAAACAAGCAACAAAACTTGCAGGACTCCGGGTCAACAGTGCCACCGACCCCACAGGCAGCAGAGGCAAAAACAGTGAGTCACTCTGAGACAAGGGGACAGAGCAACCCTTGAACTCACACAGAGGGAGGGGGACACAGGGGTCACATCCATCAGACCCACGCGTCCCCGTGGAAATTCCCAGGGGCCTGAGACGGAACTCACGCTCCGGGAAGCCCAGGCAGGGTACTGCTAAACGACTCCCAAGTCTACCAAACAACTTTTTAAGAACTGAACCCCCAGGAACCTCCCAGTGGGTACCAAAAGTGACTAACACAGGCACGACTACCTAATATAGTCAAAACATAAGTGATAAATCATAGAATTTAACAGATTACAAACGCACAACCCCGAGCATGATTACAAAGTATAAACACATGAAATGTAGCGATACGCCACAGCAATTTATATTTTGTAAGTATGAACAAGGGCCCCAAGCACAACTACATAGTATAAACACGTGAAATGTAGCACGATTCCACAACACCTGACAGCTACTCATTCAATTGATGTACAACTTTAACCTTCAAGACTCGTGCAGCAAACTCTCCACTGCCCAGATTCATTTAATTCATCGTTTTGGTACCTCTCTCAATACCTGTACTGTGTTTACAGTACTATATTAGGCTTTAAATCACAAAAATAAATCTCAACAATAGTTTTTGGAATCATGTACCCCAGGCCTATACAGACCTGAATTAAGACATTACCACGTGCACATTATGTTTTATAATGTTAATTTTATTGCATAAGGTGTTGGTCGTGAATTGAAGAAGGTCCTCAACAACTGAGATAATCCAAAGTATACCACACACCAGGTGTCCTATATGACATTACATGTATATTTAAAATGCATCGATCTTGTCACAAACATACATTATTCCAATTGTTGATAAATGGATCCAAGGCCGTGTATCTACTAAAATTGCTGATGAATGTCATAATTTAGAATAGGGTTGAAAATTAAGTAACCCACTAGTTCTTATGAGAGAGGGATGACAATTCCACAGTCACTAATCATAGCTGATCTGCGATTCCCCAAGACTTCCCGATATACAGAGTCCATGATTGCTAGACCCTCCGTTATATTCCCGAAAGCGTGAACCTTTTCGACATCATCCATATGCTGCAGATTTATCTCAAATGTTGAACTCGGATATGATGCTGGATTCCCATTGAGGAGTCCCGGGTATACAGGGCTTGTGTAATCACCGCAGTCGGTGATTCCGTTAACAACTGGTTTACTGTCTTCGGGGTTTGCAAAATTATCCAAGGTCACTAGGGGATATGACTCTCCGTCCTGTTCAATAGTCACTGCTACAAGCTGCATATTCCTGTAGCATGGCCCTCGGGCTCCTGTACACAACAGCAAAAAGTTCTGACTGCGCGGCGTATTTCCAAACATCACCATGAATACGTGCCCTTCCAGGCGTTGCTGGATTGTGACGTCAAAAAATGCAGATGGCTTATTTGGTCTCATCCCTTCCACAGCTCTATCAAACTGCAAGGAGAATGAGGGAGAGAGAAAGAGAGAAAAAAAAGATAACTAAAAGTGGCTTACAATGAATAAACTTCATAAGCAATAGTTGCATTAATGCAATCATGCATCTCTTATACACTTCAAGCCCTATGGTATGTCACTACAAATGAAAAACCATTAGAAACTTTGATTTTAAGCAACAAAGAACCCTTCTGCCTCCTGAAATACATGCATGTCATTACATATTGTCTTATATCAGAGATAAGAATGGGAAATAGTAGTAGTGCAAAGACTGTGCCCTGGGGTACAGAGCGTTTCACTACACTTCGACAATCTTATTTGATTGACAGTTACTCTTTGCATTGTTTGATAGTTGAAAATCCAACGCCCCACTATACCCGTTATTTCTATTTGCCGATACACGATTCTATGATATAGGCAACCATACTAGTCACAGCTTTATGTCATCCTTTGCAGACAATACAAAAATCAGCATGAAAATATATCCTGTAGAAGACACCGAAAAACAATAAGCTGATTTAAAGTCTTCGACTGACCAAGCGAAAATATATTTAACCCTTGGGCCGCTATGGGCCATTTGGCCTTTAACACCCACAGGCGCAATAAAAAAAAAATAATCTTTCGTATTATAAGTGTTCATTTGTGCTCCTGATCAAGTAAAAAAAAAAAAAAAAGTAGGTGGCATGTTTTGGGTGCAATAAGGCGGGGAAGTCTGGCAAAAAAACCAGCGTTGAATGAAATGAAACGCCATTTTCTATATGTGACCCGGAGGCTCCCCCGGAGCTATACAGACTGATATACTAATGTCAGACTTTGGCATCAGTCAGGTGTATGGAGTTCTGTGGGCTTATGTGGTTGGAAGCATTCTATGTCTGCCATCAACCGAATTGGGCACCCAGAAAGGTAAGCGTCCCAAAACAAACCCCTATTCTGGTTAAAATTGCTTCCTAATGCTGAACTAGTGGATAAAACTCCCCAAAAAGATATGAGCAAACTAGCATGACGTTACACGTCACCGTGCCGCTGTCTGCGCAGCTCCCCCCTCCCCAGGAGGGGGGAAGGGGGAGCCCCAGACCTCCACTTCGACCATCCACACCCCAGTTCTGAGGCTGGATGTCAAGAAAACACAACCACCGACCGAAGGGATACCTGGTTGATGGGGTTTGAAAGTTTGGTCCACCTCTGCCTCTGTGAGGGTGGCCAGGTTCTGACTCATGGTCCCCAGTAGGCCCACACAACTCCACACATGACTGGTGCCATAGTCTAACATTAGCACATCAACTTGGATAGCTCCGGGGAGCCGATGGCTCCCCCCCCCCCCCCAGAAAAGGTAACTTTCTGTTTGGTTCTTTAATTAAACTATAAATTTAAGGTCATAATGTAACGGGGGTGGGGGAAATAGCTCTATCTTGTCCATTATTCCACCCCCCAGTTAACTAACGAGGCCGGGGGAAACAGCTCTCTCTAGTCCGTTATCCCGTCCCCAGTTAGCTAACTATTCTAGAGCACCTCCAGAGTTCCTAAGGCAACCTCTCTGGTTCAACACCTTGTAACCTAGGTATTTGACTACCTAGGTGCTAAGACTACAAGGCGCCGTCACTTGATCAGTTACCCGAAACTCTAGAGAGAACTCTAGAATACAAAATCATTGCCACAAACGTATAAGAGGAAACGAAAGGAAAGAAATGAATAGTGAAGTAATTAGTGAGGGTTTGGGGTAAGAGGTAGGGAGGTGGGAGGAGCGAGGAGGGTCATTAGCTGAAAGTGAGAGTTTAGAGAGGGGTAGAAAGTAGACGTAGAAGAGTAGATAGTAGAAGACGAAATGCTGCCACCATCCATTCTAGACCATTACATACAAGACAAGGAATGGAACTTGCCTGTATCACAAAATTCTCAAAAGATGTTATGAGTTCATTATTAGTATGTTCCCTCTGTACCATGTATCAACTCCAAACATGTATTCATTAATATCATGAAACCAGTAACCACAGAGGCTTTCTCACCTCATCTCAAAGCTCTAGGGAACAAAGTTAAACACAATTTAAATAATAAATTCATAATTATATTTCACATGAAGTATCATAATTTAGCAATTAAATTAAAATGTTCCAGTTTAATATGCAAAGTGAGTCATCATCCAAGAATTCGAGAACCCTACAACTTGACTGCCCCTGATCATCACACAACATATGTAAACACGACCAAGTCACCTTAATGTTCACTCACCGAGGACTGAGTCTAAGTTGAATAGAGAGGGGGGGGGGGTCAGTAGTTGACAGAGACTCCCGCCCTGCCGGCCGACAGCCTCCCTGCTCTGCTCGTCTGCTGTTCTCTTGATTAATGCTCCTTTCTGGATAGTTCTCCGAGTTTATATTGGGGAACCTAGTAGCTAACTCCGCCCACAAATAGATAGCCTCCGGCACTACCAAGCCACTCCTTAAACGTCGGCTTGTTTGAAGGCTACCAGACTACAATTAAGAGCTTAGCGGAAGCAAGGTGAAATTCTCATGATCTGACCTCAGGTCACTTGAGGTCATTAACGCTTTGAGGTGTGAGATCTCAGGCAGACAACTGGCGCCTCTCAGATCCTTGTCTGTGACTCATGTACTCTATATATATTTTAAATAAACTAACTCAAACACTTTTACAGTGTTACAATAATACATATATTTTGGACTGACCACTCTAGGTCACATAAAAAAATAAAAAATATACCATTTCACGCACAGTTCTCAAGCGCAACGTACATCATATAAGTACCGACATTACACCCTGCAAAATTATCTTTAACAGATTGCTAGGAAATTATGGCCAAATGACAAATATTAAGCACAGGAAACAATCCTCTCTAAGTAAACAGAACAACAAAAATAGAATACACATCACTAAATATTTTTTTTTCTTCTCAATTTTAGTATTTAGGCTCGAGGCCAGGTACTATAATAGATTATTTTGCACCGTATTTTCTCTACTAGAATATGGACCATCAATCATTTACATACAGATCACTTTAGTGTTGAATGCAATGAAGGAACCACAGCAATACCTCGCTGTTACACCTTACCCCACACATAATCTGCATCATCAACCAACCTCTCACCAAAAAAAAAAAAAAAAAAAAAAAAATAAAAACTTACAGTCCTTCTAGCAACTGTTAGTGGAACGTACAAAAATAAACTGTTGCACAATTAAAAATAAAGTTTTGTACTTTTAATTTTACAGAGGGCACAAGAAAGAAGGCACAACAAATCTAAAGTTTTCTAGGCATAGCACATATGTACTAAATTAGGTCTAACGCACATACTGTACTTTGGTCTAAGATTGCACGTTTAGGTAGGACTATACACACTACATTTTTGGCCATGCCATTTGTGCTAATCCATTAGTACAAAATGTGAACTTACTGGAGTACAACCATCTAATTTTGAACATTCCATCAATTAATTTTTTGGGGGACATTTGCTTCAAGGTAAGTCAAATCAGCTCCGGGAGTCGTTAATAGCCTACTTGAGATCAGAGGCCAACATCTAGCCCCCACCCCCTCCACAAGTGTGCCGGGAGCAGGAGACTCCATGGTCACCCCGTCACCAAAGAACCCCCCTCCCACGAAGGAAGTAAAACAAACAAGACGACTGCAAGGTTCACCGAAAGTAAACAAAATGCGACAAATGACTCTACAAATGACCCACTCGACAGTTGGGTCATATACCCAACCCCCATAGTCAGACTGCGAGCAGCCACGTCCAACAGCCCGGTTGACCAGTCAAGCAACGAGGCGGCCTGTGTGATGACCGGGCTGTGAGTATGCTAAGTCCCGAAACCAACACAAGGCAGTCCCAGCTGGCAACATCACAGATGTTGGCTCTCCACATCAACAAATTGTACGGAGCCCAAGAAAAATCAGCTGATGCAACTAGTAGGGGAGTAAGGAACGGGGGTCCAGGGAGCCACCAAAGTTCCCCAGAAAGGCATTTTCCATGGGAAACCACTTCATCTTCCTGAAGCCGATCAGTGTATAATAGCGTAAGGGAGCCCTGGTTTTCAACCAGCATTGAAAACATTCAATGCAGTTTTATTACATTTATCACATCATACCTTTTTTTTTGTTCTTTGATAACTTGTTCTCCATATTTATGGCTAAATTTTTTTTTGTTCTACACAAATAATCCCTTGTTCTATCTCCACAACTAATCCCCAGTTCTCCACTGGTATATTAAAGAGTCCTAATTCTCTACAAATTTATATATCCAGGCCCTTTTCTCTAATTTTATATTTATAATGCTTAAAATCTAGTTATATACAGGTACAGTAAAATTGTTCCCTATGAGGAGGTCAACACAATGAATTACATCACTATGAAATATACCACCATTTGCAACACAAGATTTCTCTAATGTTCCAAATATACAAACAATTCCTGCATTTCACTGTAATAAATGCTCAAAATTTATGTACTTTTCCACCTCGCACAGTGTTGCGTTAAGCCATGTGTCGGTAGACGATGTTAGCATCACTTGGTCAGTAAAAAAAAAAAAAAAAAAAAAAAAAAACACAACGTTGGGGGCTGGTAGGTAATGGGTCAGGTGACCATACATACAAGGTACACAGGAAAGGAGTAACTGGCAATGAAGGAAGGATGACTTAATTTCCTAACGATTACGTGATCTTGAGATGATTGCGGGGCTTAGCGGCCTGATCCTCGACCAGGCCTCCTTTTTGTTACACATCCCCAGGAAGCAGCCAATAGCAGCAGTCTAACTCCCAGTTACCTATTTACTGCTAGGTGAACAGTGGCATCAGGGTGAAAAAACTTTACCCATTTGTTTCCGCGTCCACCGGGGATCGAACCCTCAGGACTACGAATCCCGAGCACTGTCCACTCAGCTGTCAGGCCCCTAAAGTAATAATAATAATGTCAGGCCTCCTGGAAGTAATAATGCCAAAAGATTATAATTCAAGAGAATCTTTCAAATGAAATGCCAAGCCAATGAAGGTACTTTTTAAGACACTAGGGTAAAAATTTTCCAAATTTCCACAATTGGGAGGCAGGGTAGAATAGCTAATTTAAAAGTTGGGGTGCAATGGTATTTTATGAGACAATTCTATAAACAATATGAACCCCAAAGACTTATCAGCACTTTCCTCTTAAACATATGGTATAATGAACAAATCCGCAAGGGCTGTGATTTGGGTTTGAACCTACGCCCGGGATGATCACAGACGCACCTTAGTCGACTATGCCATGGCACGGTAAAAGAAAAGATTTGTTCATTTGATATATCACGCTATTGTGATTTCTGTTTGTTCAAAGGCATAACTTGTCAACCTGAATCGGCATTTAAGAGGGAATTTGATAAACCCCTCCAAAAGATACCTGATCAACCAGACTGATTTTTTTACTCAAGTGCAGTACACAGTACAGTATTCATATTTCTCATTCTTACATAGCGTTAGTGTAATAGATAGCCATATATGTTGACTTGTGCATAGTGCAGTGTAATGCATCCTTGCATGCACTCATGCATGGTGTCAGTATGTACACAAGGCATTGAAGCCACTCAATTACATTAACTGTACATAAATATTTGACTCTTGCTCCATACAAAATGGACAAGATAAAAAACAAAGCAAATCCCTCATTTATAAAACAGACATTGTATATTTCTTTCTTCTGAATATCCTTGGCAGCCTTATGAAAGGCTTGACCTGGCAGCCTAGTACAACCATCTTAGCAAAGACGGCAAGGTAGGTGTGCTGTTAAATATTATATGGTCAATAAGAGCGTTTTAATGCCAGATTTAAGTGTCAAGATATGTAAAGTGTGATTGAATAGTGGGTTTGAGCCCCCTACTCTAATGATGGGATATTTTAGCAAATATAACCTAAAAGACTGTACACACACACACACAAAAAAAAGATTTAATTCACCTATACTGTAGGAGTCTCGAACCGTGCACTCAGACCCCAACCGAGTCACAAACCATGTTGGGGTTGGAGACTTCTACAGCCCAGGTGAATACAATGTTTATTTCCACGGAAGTGTGGATGGCAATTTATTGTCAATATGTTTGATACACTAATAAATTTTAATATTCATCATCTTCACGCGAGCTCTTTTTATGGCTCGTGTAAATCCAAACAAACACATGCACAATGAAATCACAATACTGCAATGTGATACATGTTAGGAAACCGCCCAAGGAAACATTGGTTTCATCGATTTGACGCCGGGTTCTGCAACAACCAAAAATGACCACAGACACCTATGCCAACTGTGTGTAAATCACAAATATTAACGAGATGAAAAATGTGACAGCTTCAACTTAAGGAAATTCCTGTTTCAATTCTTCATCCGTGGTCTGACACTGTCACCTATATAAACTGCACGATTAAGAAGAAATTGCCAGCATGGGTCCAATTAATTTCCGTGTGCAGGATCAGGCATTGTCTGCCGTGTGAAGCCTTAGGCATTTACAAATAATAAACAAAGACCCCAAACACTAAAGTGACTAACACAGGCACGACTACCTAATAGTCAAAACATAAGTGATAAATCACAGAATTTAACAGATTACAAACACACAACAACCCCGAGCATGATTCCAAAGTATAAACACATGAAATGTAGCGATACGCCACAGCAATTTATATTTTGTAAGTATGAACAAGGGCCCCAAGCACAACTACATAGTATAAACACGTGA